>NW_010191753.1:0-32369 GCF_000695765.1 Mesitornis unicolor | reverse complement strand
GGTGTAACTGCGAGGGTGGGCAGGAGGAGGTTATTTATAGGGAAATCCGGGGAGCCATATGGAGCCTGCATCCCCTGGTCCCGGCGGCATGCTAATTTGGTCAAAGCTTTTCCCTGGCTGCCGCTTGCAAGTAAATTAGACATCCTGCCGACGATGATCTTATCAAATTAATATAACTAGACCACAGACAAGTTGCAACAGTTGCCGCGGCCATTTCGGGTCCCAGGATGAAGATTTGGCCCTGTGGTTCGTTACGGTGGCATGGACCACGGTGGGAGAGGGGAGCAGGAAGGGGTGGGGGAAACGGGACAGGAGGAGGAAACAAAACAGACAAAAAAAGAGAAATTCTGGCCCTGAAAAAGCCTGCCCAATAAATTACAAACGAGTCAGAACAGATAAAAATGCCACTGAGACAGAAAGCACCACAAGAAATATATTAGTGGTTTCATTAGGAAAAAAGAGGGAAAGGAAACTTGGCGCCACATTGAGGCGCAGTAATTCATTTCTCCTGATGGTTTCTTTGACTTTGACTCTCGGTGATGTCGGAGTGTGTGCTAGGTTGGCTGGAAACCTTCTGTGGATCAAAACCTGCAGCCTCGAAGACAGAGGGGAGCTGGAGGCAGGGAAGTCCCCAGGAAACTCCATAGAGAGAGGCAGGAGAGTCAGGGGAAGGGGCAAGGGTCGGGCTGTGGGCCGGGATTTGGGACCCACTCACTGGATGTCAGGAGCAGTGACAGGATCTCTGTGAATGAAGGCTCATGGGAGGAATGGCTGAAAATCTGGACCCTCACTGCGATGTTAGGCAGGAGGACTAAAGAGCTTCTGAGCATCTTTACCTCCATGCTATTAAATTGCTCAGGCACCGTAAAAACAATCAAAATGCAACCAGAGGACCTTAACATTAACAAGATATTAAATAAATAAATACTAATCAAATAAGGGGAAGGAGACCATGACCTACTGACAAAGCATGAAGGACAAATTGCCTGTTTCTTCCAAGGAATCTGCTAAGAGGTGGGAACCAGTGGAAGCCATCTGGGGCCCTAGAATTTCAAAGTGGAAAAAGAAAAAGGTTAAAAAAATATGCCAGAAGATGTAAGAGTTTTTATGAGTGTTATGTGACTTCCAAAAGAGTATTTAGATAAGGAACCTATTGTGAATAACTTGGAATTACATATAGAGATTTATGTCTCATGTATATGATATATGTATTGAGAGACCATCTGCAATGCAATCGTTAGCATCTAGAAGAAAAGTCAGAGAGGAAGAAAAAAGGCATCATCCATTTTAGATTTGGTATCTGCAGTTTTGGTTCTGTAAGTCAAGTTGCACAGGAAAGGTGTGTCAAAGCCAGGATATTAATGTATCTTTACTCAGTGCCATAATCCTAAAATTCTAGATTTCCTCATCTTCTTGAATTAAGTTTGGAAACATGTATCTTAGGAAAGGAAGCCTGCCTCTAAATGATTTAAGGAAATAACGACTCCTGGATCAAGTTGATCAGGATCTCTCTGACTGAAATTTTTTACTTGTTTATTTAGAGAGTGTGATAAAGTGAGAGATCATGCAGCACTGAAGTGCCAATGAATCCATCTCTTTAAAATTCAGCATATGCATCCAGGTTTAAACTCCATACACAGGTTGAATAACCAGAGCTCACATTATCCCCTCCAAATTATTCAGTAGGTCAGATAGGGAAAAGAGCAATCAAGTCAATCTTCCTTTACTCCTTTCCTTATTTGAAGTCTTTTATCTCCTGTTTGCCTCTGCAACTTCTCGAAGTCTAAGACAATGAGCTTCCTATTTACACATTTCTTCTGGGTGTAATGTCCCATATTTAACCAAACACAAATAAAATGGCTTGGGCATCACAGTTGCCTTTTGAATAGGAATAGTTTTACTCCTAATATGGAAAATGCCTTGAAATAGGAAAAGGTGGTGGGATACTTTTACTTTTTTCCAGTTTGTAATCTCCCATTTCTCTGTTGCTATGACTATGTAAGTAACACTGGTTAGGGGTGTATTTGTGCTATATCAGAACATGTTAAAAAACTAGTTATTTAATCTAACATTGTAGCTCTTGCAAAGCAGATCTCAGATGATCTGCAAGGTTTCTGCAGAACAAAAATTTATTACTGTAGACACCCTCTTTTTGCAATACTTGTGCTATATGCCATAAAATCATCTTCATTATTTCTGTGGGAGATACAATCATAGTAAAGACATCCTACACTGTAGACATGATATTCCATGTGTATACACACACAAACGTATTTATATATACATATATAAATGTATGTGTGTGTGCGTGTGCCCTACAAATTATGATGGACCAAACAGAAGTTTGGTCAAATTGAAAATAGAAATTTGGTCAAATAGAAAAGTCATAGGATCATTACTTCATTCAAAATTTTGTCTTTATTCAGGCTTTGGCTATGTTGGGAGTGGAAGTTAACACAGGTGCTTCTGTAAGTTCATGGAACTCCTGCAGAAAGTATGCTCCCTGATGTATACAATGACTCTAAACCAGTTCAGATTATCTGGTTTTAACTAAGGGTAGGAGGGGTTAAAGTAATACAAGGGTCTCCTCCCAGAAGTTTATTTCTCAGTATGTTTCACAGGCCAGTCTTCACAGAACTACTGGATTTCTACCTGAATTGCATTTAAGCCTAGCAAGGTTTCTGAAACAAGATATTTTTCTTCTTCATTTTCCTGAGGGCAGTGACATGTGAGCGTGTTCCACGTGTCCCTGTGATACGTTCACCAGATGGAACTTTGCAAAATGATGCAGTGGTGGATGATGAAGATTAAAAAAAAAAAAAAACAGAAGAAAGAAAGAAAAGAAAATTAGAGAAGTGGTTTGCCTACTTCTATCTAGTGGGTAGGAGACTGGCTCAGGATGAGAAAATAAAAATTCTCTATCTCTTTTGCAGTGTAAAAGCCAGCCCACATGTTCCTCTTTCTTGGCTCATACCCTCAGCCACCAGGCTACCATCCCTCTTGCTGCAGCTGTTCTACTTTACAAGAAAGATAATTTTGAGATCCCTTGAACCAGAGAAAGGCAGTGGGGGAGCATGAGTTTACAAGCTATTACTTACAGCACCCACAAGGGTGTGTGCAGAGCCCCGGGAGGACTTGCATTTGTGCTTTCATATGAGACTGAGCTTGACCAAATAGACCTCACACATCAGATGTTTACACTGCTCAGCCAGTAGTAAAACCCACAGACATTCTTTCTCCAGTGTACATATTCATCAGTCCTTGTGATAATTTTGTGTTGGAAACATTGGCTCAAATAGGTCACTGGGTTAGTCTAAAAAGCTTCCAACACTGAATATCAGAAAAACGAATAGAAGTCACAAAGGTGGGCAGATTTTGCATCCAGCCTGGATGTAGTCTACCACAAAAGCCATGTAGTCATTTTAATTTGAAATTCTGATGCTATGGAAGCAAAAGGTATATCTAGTGAGTAGATCATGCCAAGGTCCTGACCAGAATTTCTTATTTAAACTACATCTATTGATTTGAGTTTCTGACCCAGTTTCCCCTGTGATTGCTTGCATTAAAATACCTGAGCAGTTCTTAGGACAGGGCTAAGCCCCAGAACCACTGTCCTTACTGGTAAAAGTATTTCAGATAGCTGTTTGGTGAAGGACTGAATTCACACAGACATTTATATTTTATCTTCCTTCTCTGTTCCTTTATCTCTCTCTCTCTCTCTCTCGTTTTTTTTCCCCCTGCAGCCTATAGTCTCCAGCATAGTCTTTTGCAGTGGCATGTTTTCAAATGAAAAGGGTACCATAGGGAGGTCAAGGGACAGACTTAGGTCCTTTCTGACTTAGCAGTGAATTGATTCTATGTTTTCATTGGGGAAGTATATTCTGCCCACTATGCTGTTGGTTAGAAGGAGAGAGGTAGGGAGCTGAGTCATCCGCCTCCTTTTATTCCTCTCATCCCAAAACTCACAGACACCAAATAAATTCACACATACTTAGTTTAAAAGTTTGATACAATAGAAGCGGTTTATCAGTTTTCAGAGGAGAATTTCAAGTTGTGGAGCCCAGATGGAGGGAGATGGTTTTGCTGCAGCCCTGATCCCAGAACATGAACTGAGATGCTACTGCAGCATTTCATTGAAATGTTCTCCGAGCTGCAACTTTGACACTCTTAATCCTGTTGTGAAGGCCTGATTTCTGCCTTTCCCAGTGCAGTATGTGAGATGGTTGGTTGCCTGACCTGGGGACTGGGATTTCACTCCAGGCTTCTGCTTCCTAAGTTTGGCATTGCAGTATTCAGCAGTGCAGCACTGAAGTACAGAGAGGGTGGTTTGTGGTTATTTTTTTTTTTTTTTGGTGATAAAAGACATACATTTAGGCAGGGGAAAAATATTGCAGTGAAATTAACTGAAGCTGTGAGAAATAGTTATTCTGTTGATCAGCTATAGCAGGGAAAGTACCAGTATAATGTTATAGCCCTTAATGAGAACTGATAATATTTGCACCATATTCTAACCTCAGCACAATTTTCCTTCTTTTTTGGAACAGATTCCAGTGTCATCATTTTAAGCACTTGTTAAAACAATTCTCAACATCCTACAAGACTTGACTCCTGTGTAGTGTGATCAATACACAATACAGTACTGCATTTTTACTAATGTGACAGTTTTGTAGTTTGTTTACTTATTTCATTCTTTCCTGAAACATTAGAGACTGCAAACAAGCAAAAGGTTGAAATAGCTGGTCACCCTGCAACATAATTAAATTATTTAGGTAGTTTAGTAGTGTGAATTTATACCATTTAAAGTTAGTTAAAAATTACTTCTCTTCTCTTCTCTTCTCTTCTCTTCTCTTCTCTTCTCTTCTCTTCTCTTCTCTTCTCTTATTCATCGAAACAGGAAGAGCATGAGTTAACTAATGCAACACAAATCACAGTGTCATTTAGATCTACACAAGGCATTAAAAAGCATCTTTCTCAACAAAAAAAAAAAAGAAAAAAAAGGTTAGAACTTTCAATCCATTGCTTGCATAAGTAATTTCACTGAATCACATCAGCCTGAATCTGTAAATTTTTTTCAATAATTAATTATTTTCTTATCCATTTTCATAGCTCAGTCTTAGAGCAACATAGAGATCATTTAAGTGGACAAAAGCAGATAAGAGTTTATGTTTCTGCTTTCTCTAACTATAATATATTTCCACTTTGAGGGAAATTATTCTTAGAGTACAGAACAGACCACTGAGGCAAAGATCTGTCCTATTCCTGCCTCCACCAATAGTTTGCTGACTATTTCTCTTTCCCATGCCTCATTTTCCCCATCAGAGGGAGCTGAAAAAACTATATAGTCCAAAGGTGCTTTGAAATCTGTGATGAACAAACATGGTGGTTGAGGTAATTATCATTATTTTTCAGGGTACAACATGAAAAGTCAAATCTTATGTAAGAGCAATAGCTAGTTCTTCCTCTTTTTATCAATTCATCTTGGAGGCTTTTACAATGGGATACAGTATAATTTCATTTGTTCAACAGATCAGAAAATAGAAGCACTGACCTTGGGAAGGTCACATGTCAAGCCGTTGATAGCGCTAGAAATAGACTCAAGTCTCAGAAGGCCCAGCTCTGCCTTCTACCCCAGTATTTTAGAGATGAAGAACTACAGATTTATAGAAATAAGTCTGTTCCAAAAGAAAAGCTAAAGGCTTCCTGCCTCCTTTTCCTCCTCTCTCAACTTGATTTTATGCATCAAAGGCTTCATATGCCAGTCATTTTCTTTCTGGAGGCCTAATGTAGTTATGTGGTGTGAAAATAATACCAAGCCTTGATTTACTTGTTAATTCACATCTTAATTCACTGTAATTGAATTATTTTAACTCAGGAAAAAGAATGTTTTCTTTCCTCAGTCGTTTCTTGACTCAGACTTCAGACTTCAAAAAACACAGGGATTTCAGAGACAAATAAAAAAACATTTTAAACGTAAAGTACTTCTTATTTAAGAGACATTTCGAAAAAAAACACAACAAAACAGAACTGGTTAAGCATGGGAACAGTGAAGTGATTTTGTTTTCAGGAAATCTATCAGTTCCTTTTTTCTGCTGCAAAACAAAATGAAAATAAACCCAACAAATCAGGTAAAGATGCAAACCAAATGCATAATTTTCAGTGTAGTTCAAAATAGAAACCTAAACCCAGCCATCTGAGTTTATTAAAATGTGAAATGTTTTGTTCTGGTTTTGTTATTTTTTGTTTTCTAATATAAAAGAAAGCATGTTTTGAAAAAAGAAAATCAGAACGGAATACCAGGAAATCAGAATGTTATATCTTTCATTGTCTTCCATATTTATTTTCTCTTTTCAAAATTGTATTTGTAAAAATTATTTTTCCTTTTCTCTGATCAATTTGAATTTGAATTTTCTGGTAGACAATTTCTGAAAAGCTTTCTGAAACTATCCATTAGGAGAGCATCCAGTGGTTTCTGCACATTAAAAGGAGAATTGCTAGGCTTCAGCAAACTGTGGGGAGACTGAATAGATGAAATATTATGAACATAAAATAATACCTTCTTCTTATTTATGTAGTACCTAGAAACCATATTCTGGGACCAATCCCACATGGCATTTTAATTTTAATTAAATAAAATTTTAGAGACATAAGGGAGAAGAGGTTGGTGACCTGATTAATCATTGTACTACTTGGGTTTACATCACAGCATCCCAGATGATTTCAAATGTATTATTCTGATGTAAAGCTGGAGTATTGCAGTGGTGACTCAGGATGTAGTTTGTTATTTTTTTCTTTATTGGTAAAGCTGATCTGAGAAATCTCTTACTGCCTTTACTAGCCTCCAGCCACTAATTTTAACTTTTTGAGGCTTTTTATGTAGCCAAGAACATTTTATTGATCCAGTTCATATTGTGGTCCACAAAGAATTCTGTCTTTTCTAAGCTGATGAAAGGATCAAATCAGCATTTCTGCTGAGGTGGCTAAGGAATGATCCCTATATCTAAAGGGGAAGGATATGTACTAAAGTTCAGCATGCAGTCTCTGCAAAACCCTAGCTTAGATGAATCTGGACCTTATTATCTTTAAATTATTATGTATATAGAATCTAAAATGCAATTTCACATGAGACTCTTGCAACTGAGTACGTGTGTACAGATACAGAAGTACATATCGGTTAGTTGGATATGACTTTGATGGGAGTATTTAAAAGACAGAAATCAAGCCAACATCAAAGTAGTGTTTCACTAGACTGGCATTCATTAGCAACACACATTTTCCAATGGTAATTTCTTACATATTATTATTTATAATTACTGCATATTCAAATGGTCCTTAATAATAATCTCCTACATTAGCTGTGTGTATTCAACACGACAGAGCTGATGCCATGTAGTCAGCAGGGATAACTGCAGTCAGGTTTGAGAATCAGTTTTGAGAACTCTTTGATGAGGTAAGCTGGGGCCAAAGTCAAGAGTCATATTTCTTCCTCTTTTTTTCTCATGCATCCATGGTGTTTTTATGATCTTCACAACCTCCCCGAAAGATAAGGTGAATCTCATCTGTTTCAAACATAGATTATCTTATTTCCAGGAGCAGGACTTGTTCATTTTCCTAGGTATGTTTTCTGCAGTTCTACATCTGCTGTTCATATCTTGTAGAGTTTATGTCTTGTACATGATCTTCATTGTATTCTGTCCATGCAATTCCATAACAAAAGTCTGCTTTTGCCTCTTGCAGTTACGTATTACCTTAGCATGTACAGTTAGCTGTGTCCAAGTGCTCAGACATGGTTGCTGGCTATGCCATTAGTAGCATCACAAAATGTACAATCTTACTAATAGTTATAGTATTGCAGCTTAGTCATTTTAGCATGCTTATGTTTAGATTCCAGGCAGACAAATACCAAATATGACCTCTTCAATCTGTTCTGACATCATGGGTGCAACAGGCCTCTGCTTTGTCAGCAAGACCTATTTAAGCAACCAAAAATTTACTCCATGAGGTACTTCATAAGCTACATAGATAAATGTGTTATAACTTCTGCAGAACTTAATGGAATATAGTTTACTTCTGATTTGCTTTTAATACTTGGTGCAAGAATTGTGCTGTTGTTAAGCAGCTTGTCTCCTTTGGATGGAAGTTCCTTACTTGTTCTCATGTACAAGAGCTTCTCTGGCATGCTCTCAGTTCAAGAGATGAAGGAAAATCAGGATAGTTCACCACATGATTAAAATAATGTTCACATTTACTGATTCACATTTTTTTACATGAATAATTATTTACATTCTAGAGTTTCAGCTTTTATAACTAGAAAAAAAAATCATAAGCTGTAGACTAAGTCTACATCATATGGTCCTGTAGAATGCATGTGACTTGGGATTCATCTGATATGGGATTCATGTGCTTGGCTCTTGAAGAGATAATTTGTTTGGTGCACAGTGTGCAGCATTTGCACTGCAGAACCACACAAGCAAGCCTCAGATGAATTGACAGACATCATAAACCTGCTACGCTGCACACATGTAGAGCAGTTCATGCTACCAGAGATCTGATGAACTTGTACAAAATAATATTCCTTCCATTCTTGGACAAAGAGAAATTAAGTGGTCTAACCCTTCTGTGAAGGCAGCATAGTCCAAATATACCCCTACAGCAGTAGGAACACTGCACTTCTTTTAATTTATTTCATCTGGTTGTGAGTAGCATCAATAAATGGTAGTAGCCCTGCCTTCTATGGGCATTCAACAGATTGCTGAAGGACTCTAGGGCTATAAGTGGGATATACCTGTAGGAGGTCACATGGGATTGGTGCTGAAGGACCCACTTCACTTCTCTCTGACACTTTTTCATTTTTCTTCCTTATAGCACTCATAATGAAAGTTCAAGTCATTGAGGACTGACTCAATAACTTGTGTACTTTTACTCTAACCCTGGAAGGTCAACTAGAGGTAAAGCAGAACCAAAACAAAGTGAAAAAGAGATTAGCTGAAAATACAAGGTTTTTTGACTGAGAACTCAGAGTAACAGCTTCTTTTTTGCTGGATTTCTTAATATCTGAAGGGATTAAAGGGTAGAGGTACATTACTCTGAACAATTGATTATTTTTTTTTAAAGTCTGATGGAACATAAAAAAATACTGATTTTTGGATTAAACCATTTTCTTGTTTTGTATTGTTTTGTTTTCTTTTTTCTTCTTAATTATGATGGTTTCTGTTTTTTTTAAGGAAAGTGGGAAGAGATTAAAAATGTTTTCATGTTAGAGAAATATTAAATAAAATATTTTGATGCTTTTAGTCTTAGCTTTTAAAAGTGAAACTGAAGCAAACCTATGATGGAACAATTCAGCAGTCTGGTGATTGATTTAGCTTTTAGCACATAGTCTGAAATACCCACCTAGCAATCCTTACTCTCAGTGGGGAGAAATTAGCCTCTCAGCTTCTACTAAAATATATACAAAACAAGTAGAATAGATTGTGTTGGGAAACCACTATTTATGAAATTTTATTACAAAGACCATTACTATTTACATCAATTTACATGAAAATTAATTAACTTTTAAATTACTAATTCTAGATGTGGCTAATCCCATTCAAGGGATTAACTCTGTTATCAAGGGGAAGTTTACAAGAAAAATATTTCATTGAAAACTATATACTTTTTTCCACTTGTTTTTTTGAACAGAATAAACAGTTGAAATATTTTAGTTAGTTAGTGTATTTCAAGAATAACTGAACAGAAAGTTGTCATCTAGGTGTAGTCAGATATTCAGTAAAAAAATAGAAAAATATTTTTCAAAGCAGAATAAGCAGAAGAAAAGCCATTAAATTGTGTCTTCAAAATTTCCTTTGAAAGGATAAATACACAGAGGAATGTTGTGCTATTATTTCTTACCTTTCAATATTACAGAGGGCTGTTCATTTATTCTCTCTTTTACATCTCTGCCAACATATCAGAAAGAAATGAGGGGTGAAACGAAAAAGTGCTATGTTGATGACTGCCATAAAAACTGGATTTTATTGATTACATTACTTGTATCATAGCTTTATTTTTTCTGAATCTTAACTCATTAAAAAAATCATGCTTAGGAAGTAGTTTTCCTAATTATTAAAAAAACTCATTGAATTTATAATATTCTAAGAATATTTTCTTTCATACACTATTTATTACAAGCATTTTGAATATTATCTATTTCATAACCTAGCATTATCTTGTTGACATCAAGGAAATCAACCTCCTTTAAGATCTCAATCTTATAACAAAGTAGCATTTAAATTCAGACATTCTAAAGAATCAAGGATATTTTAAATAGTAAAGATTAAAAGAAAAAAAAGAAATTACATCTTAATGACATTGTTGTTGCTAGGAGATTCCAGCTACTGTTCATGAGATGAATGTGTCCTTTTTTATTTTTTTAATTAAAAAAATGATTAATGAATAAACAATTAAAATGCTAACCTTTTAGTAAATTTGTGTAGAAGCTTCCAATATATAATCTGATTAAGCAGCAGCAACAACAAAAATATCTTGAAAACAAATAGATCACACAGAGGACAGGGGACAAAACATAGGCCATGTTTTCAATTGTTCCTTTAACTTGTCAAGCTACACCTTCCTGGTGCTGCAGACAGCCACCTTAATTAGTATCAGTCACTGTGAGAAATGGGATGTAGGGTTAGATGGACAATTTGTCCAATATAGTACAATGTTTATTATGGTCTTCTGTTCAGCCTGTGTGTAATTCAAAACTATAATTAATTTATCTATCACCACCTAGCCCAGTAGCTATAATGGGATTTTATTATAGCTTAGAAGATGTCAAGGTTTCACAAAGAAGCTAAAAGGTGAAACATTGCTCAAGAACACCTCCTTGGCAAGTTTCAAGTTTTTCTGCAACAGACTAGAAATTATCAACTTTTTTTTAACGTATTCTTAAATATAGTTTAACCAGATGTCACAATGAGATAAATAACTAAACTGTCTTAACTTAAATTTTTATTTTCCAAATATCCAGTCCAACATAGTGATAAAGAATATCAATCTAATAGCTTCAGTTTAGCAAAGGCATAAAAAACTGAAAACAGGGATCTACTACAAAATTATGTTAGATCATCATAGCTATAGTCACCTCCACCACTAACATGAATGTTCTAGAGCCTGAAGAGTATTAAAAATAACCTATAAAAATTAAAAATTGTTGAAAAATTATGTTATTGTCTGGTGTCCTTGCTCCAAGCTTTGCCACTTGCATGTGTTAGAATGAAAAACAAAGGAAAAATGAGCTTGACTGCTCCTGCAAGCTACAGATCACTTAAGGAGGAGTTGAGAGGTTTTTATCATTTACTCATACACACTCACAGCCCCAGTCATTAAATCAGGAGAATATATGTGATGTTTATTTTACTGACATTTTAAAAGTGTTTTGTGATCTTCTGTGTAGTTTAGGGTAATAATATATATTTTATTTTTAAAGCACTTTTGTAGCCTTAGGACTCTTTGAACAAGGTGTCTTGGTATCAAAAGCAGTATAGATGCACTGCTGCTAAAAATTTAAACCTGGTAATCTTATCCATCCATTATGCTACTATAAAAAACACAAGCACAGGTTTTATACACTATTCATGCTTTTACAAATGCAGGTTCTCTAAGTGGAAAAAAACAAGCCAAAAACAACATCATGGTTACCTGTAACTGTTCACAAGTCTTTAAACATGTCTGAGGGTTTTTTTGTTTGGTTGTTTTGTTTTGTTTTCTTGGTTTGTTTCTTGGAGTTTCTTTTGGGTGGGGTAAATATGGTTTTGTAGCATTATTAATATGGAAACTGGTCCCAAAAGACATGGAGTGTCCACAGTCCTCACCGAATTGGTGAAATGGAGATGCTCAGTAGTTCGCAGGGTCAAACCATCATAGAACTGCATAAGGTTGCTTGGGGTTTTTTAGAAATTTTGCACAATGTGAAGAAAGCCTTTTAGGATTTTTTTGACTTGCTGATTACATCTTCAGTTCAGAAAAGAGTTTGAAAATTAAAGCCAGAATAACTGCTAAAACAGTGCTTTTCTGTCAGAAATTCACAATATATTTTGACCTTTATGTGTTTGTTCCATAAATTGTTAATCTGATATTTGTTTTCTAAACATCTGGTGCTGTATTTAAGAACCTGCTGTTGGCCTAGACTCTGATTTCTTTTTGGATTTCAGATGTAAAGATAATTAATTCTAATATTGTTTAGACATGTGCCTTATCCTATAATCCAAAGATAAACAAGTAGAATCAAAGATGCAAAATACTACAAAATAGCTCCTTCTTCCTTTTTTCCTTATGCGTTTAGCATAATTGAATGCTAAAACAATGCTGATAGTATGAAAATTAACTAAAAATAAATCACAGGGAGAAACTTTGTCTGGGGGGATGAGGGACAGTTATTTTGTCTGGTACTTTTCCCCTTGTTGTGACTTTCTGCCTTTTAAGAAGTGAAAGTGAGAAAGTGATGGGAGGAGGAGGGAGGGAGGGTGGGTGTGATTGAGGGGAGGGAAGGAAGGAAGGAAGGAAGGAAGGAAGGAAGGAAGGAAGGAAGGAAGGAAGGAAGGAAGGAATACCAAAACAACAGCAATATTAAAAATAATATGTTTTGGGACAGGAATAATAATCTACTGAGATTTTAAATAAATGAATCATTGTGTTGCTCACCCATATGCAAAAATCTTTGCTGTCAGGCTATCCTATTCCCTTTAATGGTAGTGGATGTCCCTTTAGAAATAGATAAGAGGCATAAATTGATCCATATGAGGAAAGACCAAATGGCTTTAAGACTCAGGGGATGGATGTACCTTGATATCGATGATCTAACCTAAAAAACCTAAAAAGCCTATAAAAAGAAAAATACTGAAGTAGAACAGAAGAGTGGAGGAATGCATGCAACCTCAAAGAAAACAGTTTTAATTTTTTTCATTAAACTGGTCTGAACGAGTAGACACGTTTAATAATATTCTGTTTAGAAAGGGATCTTGCTTTAGACTGTAATGAAATGCAGTCTAAGAAATCAAAGGTGCTTTGTCATCTCTTGTATATACCATACAAGAAGAACACAGTTGTGTTTTTATGCTTTGAAAAACTAAAGTTCACATAGCAAAAGTATTGACTAATTTTGATACACCAAATACAGGATGTACACTAAAGATATTTAGGAGCCACCCAAGTGGGACAATTGAAAAAAAAGGCATTCATCTGTGAAGGCTAGTTTTATCCAGAGGACTAGGGTTTTTTTGGTGGTCTAAATCTCTAGTCTACATTATTTCCAGTAAAATATTCTGTACATCCTGTTGGATTCAAGATAGAAATAAAGGTGGAATAGTGAATGAGGGAAGGATCTTGGCACATCAGAATAAATGAAACTCTGCTATTTGAGGAAGAGAACAATAAAAAAGTATTTGTTAGCAGCCCACACAGCACCTGACCAGATTCTCTTTTTTGTAAATGCATACATATAGCTATACACATCTATGCATATGTGTGCATAGATATATATATTCAAGCAGCTTATACATGCAAATTCATAAGAATGAAAAATGTGATGAAAATATGTGTAGGTTAATAAAATAAAATAGCATAAATAATAGCCCCTCAACTCCACCTTTGGCTAAACCCTAACCTGTAGTTTCTATAGGGAGATCAACACTATAGGGTAATCAACACTACCAACCCCAAACATTAGTGGAGGCAGGTCTCTGTTGCTTTACTAGAAGTAAATAAGTGAGGTTCATTCCTTGCATACGAGTAGGGGCTTAGAGATAGCCATCTCACTTTTTATCTGGTAGTTTGAATCAGTTGCAATAGCATAAAAGACAGTATAAACAACTATATGCATGACTGCTAACAGCTAAACCAGTCCAAAGGAAACTTATTTTTCCATGGTTCTTTACCAATCATTACTCTTACTACTGGTGAGTCCAACAAACAGCAGCAACATTTAATCTGCACTAATGAACAGAGAGAGAAGACATATAGTGGTCATGTTTGATGTTCTAACTTCATGGCAACATATTATCATTGGATGCTCACACACTGGATGTTTTAGATCTTCAGGTACAAAATATTCTCTGTTTGGATGTGAGTAATTTTAACTTAAACAGCACATCTTGGCTGAAGAAGTTACACCAAAACCAGAAACAGTCAGGGCTGGTTCAGGTTAATTATGATACTTCTGCAGTTAATTCAGTTCATATGTAGACAATACATTACCGTATCTCTACCCTTCAGACTATAAAGAAAGCTACATAGAGGAGAGTATCTTTTCCTTCAGATCTTATTATTTTCAGCACAAACCCCACCAGATTTCTTTGCGCAGGCTTCTGCATCATGAGAGGGGAGTTTGTCTCTGTGTTGTATTAACATTCAAGTGCTATCTCTGTGTTGTGTTAACATTCCAGTGCAAATAAAGCTATTTCCAGTCAATGGACTTGATTCAGCAATGGACTGCTCTAGTTTTAGGTGACTCCAAGGAACAGAGCTGGATTGATTTCAGTGTACTGCAGTGGTTAGCCGAAATCAATATTGGTAACAGTAGTTGTAAGAAGGTAATATCCACAAAAGATTTTCTACACTGGATAGGACTGAACACAGACTCATCCACTCCCAACTTCTACCAACTACCCACATAGAGAGTACTGAATTTTTTTGCAGCACTGTGGCGAATGTTACTCAGTAAAATTGTATGATTAAAAAACTCTTGCCAGTTGATCTTTATCTGAAACACTGAAACAATATTTCATCAGTATATTGTAAGAATTGACTGCATTACTGTAACTGAGAGTAATGCTTGGCTCCTCAGTTTTTCCAAAATAACCAGAGACTATTTTCTCATTTTATTTCATAATTCCTGAGAATTAAATACAATTTTAAATTATTTTGAGTCAAGTCACTCCAAATAGTGTCATTGCAGAACAACTGAAAATCACCTTCCAAAAGCTCCTATACATTTAATGTATTAAGAACTTACAGAAGTGTTTAGCTGAAAAAAGTAAAAATATAGCAGTACAGCTGATGAAAATTTAGGCCTACTACAGTGATACTGATACTCATCATTGTTGCTTTTTATTGCCATCTTCTCTAAATACCTCTGTGCATTCTTAAGCGTATTTGGTTTTGGTTTCTTTTCCTTTCTACTTCCTGGACTACAGGAATTTTGATTACTTTTGTTAAGCTGCATCTTACAGTTCATTATGGGCTGCCAATTAGAAGCACTTTACAGAAGACATTTTTGCAGCTGTAATCCAGAATGCTTAAGAAAAAGGAAACGGAATTAATAAAACACTGTTATTAATTAGAGAAAAAAATAAAAGATCAAGGGTAGCAAATAAAAACCTTGTAATACTAGAAAATAATTTGTCATATCTTACATACTGAGGAGCTTTTTCTTTATTTTATTCTTTAATACAAAAAAATGCCAGGAGACTTGATCCTCAGGGCTGCTAAACTCCAGTGCAGGAAAGAACAACCAAAACATTGACACTTGGCCTTACTTTTTCACTTATAAATTGCCCTGATGAAGGCATCGGTGGAGCTGAAGAGATGTAGTGAAGCAGGATCTTATTGCACTGTTTCTCAAGCTTGCCTGGCTGAAAACTTACCTTTTCAGAAAACGAGCTGTGCAACTTCAGCTACATCGATGCCTGACTCTCCAAAGTACACAGGACCTTGGTGTCAATTCAGCAGCTGTTCATGAGATTTGCTGTGTGATCTCATTCTTCTCAATTTAATATGAATCAAAGTCGTTCAGTACCAGGAAAGATTAGCTCCCTTGTTTTTTGCACTGACAAAGGAGGAAAGATATTATAACAAGAAAGGAATAAAAGGAGTAGTGAAGGTGTTACTGTTAAAAGGTAAGGCAGTGATGGCCTATGATGTGTGTAATAGCAATTTTTAGCAGTTTTGTTCATTTTCACTTAATGTTGAGTACTTAGGGTTTGCACTTACAAGAAAGAAGCAGCAATGGAAGTCAAATAACATTGCTTCCAGAAGTCCCCTGGAAGTGGTGTGCTGCAGCCAGATGCTTGGTGTTTCATGACTAGAACCAGTGAGGAACTAAAATGCCTGAGAGACTTCCATGAGAAAATGCCAATTTAACAATGAAAATAATGAACTAAACATTTTGATTCAGGCAATATTTAATTTAGAGGAAATAAAAAGGTGTGTAAGGAGGAGACTTCTGAACCTTTAAAACCTAGTTTGACATCTCACAATGAAAAGTTTAGATTTCTATTCCACAATTATTTTACTTTTAATTGTAGATAGAAACACACACATGAATTAAAAGAATATAAAAGATTACAAATGCAGAAGAGCATTCTGATTTGTTTTGGGCAAAAAATATTCAAAATACTGGCTTTTTAACCTGATTATATATATGTTTTCCTAAGTAACTAATTTTGGCTACTACTTGGACTGGTTCATTGCTTTTGCTTATCCCAAGAATATTCGCTTTTGTCTTAGTGTTCAGCATCATCTACCAATGTATCAAAGCTACTCTAATCTCCTATTTAAATTCCTGCAATTTTTTTGATGCTGAGCTGTGCTGTCCTTTCTCAGGGTTGAGTAGTGAATTATTCCTCAAGCAGTCCTAACATTCAGTGAGCCCAGTGCTTTCTGGAGCACATGGACCTAATCATGTACCTTAAGCTTCAAATTAGCTTAACTTCACTTCTTGTACACAAGACTTCACAACACACCAGTGAATGCTGTAGTGTCTTTTGGAGGACTAAAAGATGCTCCAATAAGCCCACTACAGCCATTAACTTTTAAGGCTTGTAGTGATTAAACATGGCTGAGTCAGTACTCAAAAAAGAGACATAAATCTGTATTGTGTGGTACATGATGTCTGAGGAACAGCCAGGTGACACTGAAGACTATTATTTTCAGAAGTAGAAATAAAAACAACAGAAGACTAAACATGGATGGCAGGTCTTAAGCACACATACACACCCATTTGCACACAAAGTCATTGGCATTGCTCTGTTAATGGCAGATTCTACAGTTAGTTAGGAGTCTTTGCCTGAGGAGTTTTATGGTTTGTGAAAGATCAAAGAGTTTCCAAAATTCTCTGAAAGCCTGAAAAACTACATCAGTATCCTTGTGAGACCCAATATAACAGACGGATTGCTCCTCTTCTTCAACATGAAAAAAAACTGGTATCCAGAAGTTACTCACAGACACAGGCACATGGGCATGTGTAAATCAGGAATTTCCTGAAACTGCACACCAAGCTTACCCTAGTCAAATGACAGAAAAGGTTTTATTTGAAAAAGTCTTGGATTATAACTTTTTAATACTCCTTACAGGTTAGTGATTTATCTTCAGCTAGAAAGAAAACTGTGTGATGTCAGAGCTATGGATAAAAAAATAGATACATGTATCTGTGAAGGAAAAAATGTAGACATTTGCAATTTTTGCTTAATTGTAACTGTTATGACTCTCCTGTAAGTTTCCTAGCCTTTTTATGTAAAAAATCCTATGAGTGGGTAAACATTAAGGAACATTAACAGCTTTTCTTACAAGTGCATTCCCTATGATACTCATTGTATGTAAGAATATATAAAGGAGAGTGTTATCCCATGTTGTCACATCTGTAGAACCTGAAGTAATTTACTTGCTTTAATTTCAACAGATGGAGTTGTAAAGTTTAAAACTATCTCTGTTTTGGCTTTTATTTTCTTCTTGTAATCTGTAAAGGTTTTAACACATTTCTGACTCCTGTGAAATACTAGCTAATAATAGACACTGATGCTTACCATGTGCAGGGAGATAAGCTTTTCATAATATTTATCCAGGGCCACATATACAAATCTACATTTTCCATTTATTTCTGGACCTGCCAAACCACAGAATAAGGAGTTGGTACACCTAATGTGTGCCATTTTCCCCCCATGCACTATAGTAAGATTGGAGAAATGGAGTAAATAACAGATTGGCCCCTGTGTTGCTAGGTAACATTACATCTATGCATATATCTGTTTCCTGTATCGTTACAATCTAACCCTCTTCTCCCCTCTGATTTTTTAAAATATTCACCCAATGTAACTGGGATGTTTTGTGGGTGATTTTCAGATTATTTATATTGTTAATTCAGCTTAAGTGTTTAATTACACTTTCTTCTGTATACATTTTTACAGGTTAGTGTGTGGATGCATTTGCTCTCTCTCATATGCACAGCAATACATAGCTGTACTGTAAAATTAATAAAGGTTAAGAAAATGCAAAGATGCTATAATTCAAAAATTCATATTTAAAGTTAAAAAATCCCTATCTTTCTTTGCAAATGCTAGCAAGCAGACGTATAAAACATCCACCCATTAACTCAAGCATAGGTGGGTTAGGGGAAAGAAAGATATTTCTTATTATTAGCAAGCTACTGAAGTGTCAAGTATGCAATTTCATCAAAATTAATTTGGGGATTTTTTTATTAAAAGTAGAGTGAGAAGGTATGTAGAAAACAAGCAGAGATTAATCCAATGAGTCGGAGGAATATTTACTTTCCCAAGGATGCTAATTAAAACCTAAATATAGATAGATATCATACCACGTGGTGAAGCTGAAGCAAAGAAATTTGCAGATTATTTTACTAAAAATCTTTATCTGTGTAATGCATCCCTATGTTTTACTTTTCCTATGGTGACAACTTCACTGTTAGGTGAATTTCAAAAAACGCATGTCCCATTGTTGTTTGCAAGGCTAGTTAGCATAATACAGGCCACAGAACAGTAATTGCTACTCTAGCTTTTGGCTCCAGTTCTGTCTAACAAAGCATATTGGCAAGAGAGAAATAAAGAAAAAGTAAAATCCCAACATGAATTACAAGATTTGGGCTTTTGACTACTGTCACTGTACATATCCACAGATTCCAGCCTGAAGCAGTTCCAGAAGTCTTGAAAAAAGAGTTTGCATTTTGGAAAAAGAAATAAGATAGCAACACATGTAATTCTTATGGCAGTAAATACATTCCTCATATTTATCAATATAAGATATATGTATCAATATGGCATCAGTTTGGCCTCCCTAAACTCCCTTTGGAATTATTAATGAGAAGAGAGAGATTATGGAAGGCAGGCAGGCAGGCAGGCAGGAAGGAAGGAAGAAAGGTAGGTAGGTAGGTTTGGTTATTCATCTCCACATCTACCTAAAACAGCCTCAGAAGAGTTATGTAATAACACTTTATTTTTACAGTGTTAGGTAAACTAAAAAAGAAAATTAACAACAGGAGAGAGAAGTAACCTTGCAAATTCAAATAATCCCGTACACAGTTAAATTTTAAGAACTGAATATCCATATATCATTTTAAATGACTTACTAGTTTGTGTAATTTGTGAAAGCTGAGCTCCACAATGGTGTCTTTAAAAACAACCCTTTTGAAATCTGAACTGCTTTCCTTTCCTTCTAAATAGAACACACATTATACAAAATGAAAACATTTACATCATAAGGAGCAACAGACAGATTTGAAATATAAATTTCAATTCATATTCAAGGTTAGTTTGAGGCTGAATGTTGGAAATAATTTCAAACATAAACCTAACAAATATGCTTAACAATAATTGCAGTCCGCATTTCCTCTAAAAATGTTCTCTGCTTTTTGCTCAGCACGAAACATAACATTATTTTTCCATTTGACAAAAAACATATCACATAAACCATTTTTCCATCATATGTATTTCAGAAGCTGACATAAATCAGGCAAAAAAGGAAGCCAGTCAGCAGCACATGGGCAAAATGTATCGATATTTACAAAATCTGGCTAGAAAGCTCATAAATGCTTTTTTCTTTTAAGAAAAAAAATAAAAAGAGGAACCATTAATTTTAGTTTTGCATAAAACTAAATATTTGTCAATTTGGCAACTGTCTTCAGTTTTGGATAGTTTCTACCACAAATAAAAACTCATGAGTTGAAGTTATTGAAAGAATCGCTAAAAAGGAAAATCTTTATCCTGGAGGGAAGAGAAATAATTTTTTTTTTTATTTATTTCTGGCTACTTAACTATTGAGATTTATTTTATGATTCCTCATTTTATATATTTCCAGCAATCTCAGGCAACCAGAATTATTTTTCAAATAATTACTCTAGCAGTTAGACTAAATCTTCAAAATTTAATGTGTTTTTTCTTGGTAGGAGATAACAAATCTTAGTTCCAGTATATTTTTTATAGCACATGTCAAGTCATATGAAAGAAAACAAAATTCAGATTGCTTCCACCTTTTTCACTGTCCTTTGAGATTAATACCATAAATGGCTTCAAGTTTAAACATCTGTTTTCATTTGCAGACCCAGTCTAATTTGGGATGTAAGGATGAAGAAAAATTTCTAAGAATAGGAGTTATTATTAATATTAGAAAACTCTATCAGCCAGTGATTGATAAAATGGAAAAAAGTGCAGCTTCTTAGCACCTATTCCTAAATCAAAAAAGCATATTTTCTTGTCATTTTCAATTTCAGAATTAGTTTGCATAGAGCAGCAACTGGCTTATTAAAAGCATGTATGTTGAATGTTTTGCTGCCCTCACCAGGACACTATATATTTTTGCATTTTATTTGGCAAACTCCTAATTAAATTGACTGACAGCCATATTCCTTGGAATAAATCAGCTATAGGGAACAGTTCAGTGATTTATGTCACGTGATATATGTATAACTGTTATCAGCTCAAATTGTTTTACCAGAAATTAGGAGTGGTCCAGTTGATCAAAGATCTAACAAAATAAGGAATAAAAACATACTTCCAGAAAATGTCTAAGGCAGATATTTTAAAATCCATTGATGCAGAATCAGAAAAAAGTGATCATTCATTCATTGATTAAAATAATAAATACATTAACAAGCTTCCCTTATGCAGATGCTTCTTTCTGCAGAAGAGCTGGGATGCAGAATTCACTGTTTTACCCTCAATGTTTACATCTCTGATCATTCTCTAAATAGAAGAGATAAACATTAGCTTGTTAGCAAAAAAAATGTTCAGCTGGTGGCACAAGCATATCTCTAATCAAAGCAGAGGGAAAAGTTCATTGCCAGTAAGACAATATTTTAGAGAATTTATAACTATAGTACTATAACACTTCCCTGCAGTGATGAACTATACAGATGACATTGGCACATAAAATATTCTTTAAGGTTGATTGTTACCTATAGACTTTTCTTCAGGTTCATGTATTTTACAAGTTTCAGTAATTGGGAACCCATTGCTTCTACTTTAAATGGCTGGTGAATCTGTGTAGTATTCTTTGATCTCTGAATTACTTTGTTTCTAATATGAAAAAAAAATCATTAAAGCAAACAGAAATTATTGGTTATAGACTTATTTAAATAAAAATCTGCACTGAAATCTAGATTCTTTCTGAAACAAATCTTTTTCATTTTACTGTAAAAATATTATAAAATATAAAGCAATAATCTTAAAAAGACGTTGTTTTAGGAGTATTTTTTTAGCCTCAGTTTCAAATCCAAAAGACATAAAAGCAAATACCTTTCTCTAGGCAGATCATTGGTCATTAATGGACAGCAGAGAGTTCAACAGTGAACAATAAACATTCTCTCTCCTTGCCTTTTTTTCCCACTGAAATAAAACCCTTGTCTGAGAATTGTCAGATTATCTAAAAAATACCCTAGTCTGAGAAACTAGGAACAAACTTTCAAGGTACACCAGGGATTATATCTGTCTCACAGTAGACAGAACCTAAAATTAAGGTTCTAATATCAAATGGATCAACCTCCAAAATTTTTCATTATATTTAGTCTCTATGGTACTAATAAACTAGAAGAAAAAGTAAAAGACTTTATAATTATTTTCCTGTAACAACATGGCATGCCAAAAAAAAAAAGGAGTGAAGATTAAACCCTCAGATATCTCTGAACAGTTAGTTGTTTAAAGATAGAATATCTTTTCCATCCAAGTCTATCTCCAGGAAACGTATATAGCTAAAATGTTAACTTTGGTATTGCTCTTTCCAGACTTCATGCTTTACTAATATTTCACCATCTAAGAAATCTGTTTCCAATCTAAGACAACAAAAAAAGCATTGCTGCCTTCAAAAGTACTGCAAAGAGACTCCAGAATGGAGGTTCCCAGGCTTTGTCAATCTCCAGGTCTAATTCTGACTTTTAAAAAGTCAGAAGTGTTGTATATAGTAACTTTGGACATGCTGCCTGAACAGCATATGGGCAGTAAAAGTCATCACACAGGAACTCCAGTACAAATGGATCCTCTACATTCATCTTTCATCTTTCTACCTTGTGCAGAGGGGCATCTAGAAGAAAGAGGAACAGCCAGTGTATGAAGAATGCTGTATAATCCCTGAAAGGAAAGGTTTGAATTTTTTTTTTCTTAATCTTTCTAATTTACATTAGGACTGGGTTAAAAGATATGAGGGATTGTTTTATAACTACTTTTTCTGGTTTTGGTATTTTGGCTTGGGTTTGATAGCTTTTTGTTTGTTTTGGTTTCATTTATTTATTTGTTTACTTGCTTTCCTCCCCATTCCTTAATATCTGCAATATTATGTCTCTGTATCACTTCCAAAAGGTACCAAAATGCTGTATACTGGTATCTTCTACTGGCCTGCCTGGATTAACATAACATTTAACAGCATGGACTTCCTCCCACTGTGTCTTTTTTTCAGTTTATACAAGCCACTATAATGTTCTTGTTACCACTGACCTGGACTTTTCGCTATCATGAAAACATGAAAAATATGTTCTTTTTTAGTTATCTTTGATAAACATCCCTGAAATGTTTCTTATGGTTGATGAATAAACTACTGAGCTCTCATGATCCTGTTAAACAACATAATGGAGGAATTTCTGAGCACATAACAGCATAACAAGTGTATAAGACTATAAAAGATAAATGCACATCCCAGGACAATTTTCCCCCATATAATTATCATAATGTTGTGTAGGAGTAGCAATTTGGTACTTTCATTACAACATGTTTGTGTTTCTTTTTGACTTCTCATATTTTACTTTTAAAAAGTAAAATGCATTAAATGAAATAAATCTGACCATAATCTGTTAACTGAGTTTAAAAAATATCTTACCTATTAATAAGCTATATTAACTGTACTATATAGATTTTTACTAAACTATTATTGCACTTGCATATGTGAAAGTTCATCTGGAAATTCTAGGCAAGTTATGATTCTGAATAGGGCCCATTTCTTATCCATTGGAGACAAAGAGACAAATAAGTTTTGGTATCAAAATGTAGCTGCTGCAACATCTAATGTTTAGATATCCAGCCAAAAAAGGTATCCACATGCTTTATAATGTATACAGAGAGTTACTTGGAGTGGAGCCTTTCAGAAAGAGATTTGAGACAGTGTAATATTGTGGATGTAAGTAGAAATATTCCTGAGATTAAGACACTTGTAAAGCTGTAGAAGAACTTGCTAGGAGAGGATGTTGGAAGATTTCTTTCATACATCTTTCAGAAATTAGCTCATCTCTTTGAAGTAGATTTATTCAATTTGTTTATTTATTTATGTGGATGAATGGTGTCTTTTAGTAGGGAGTATAAAAAGAATAATATGGTCTTGGTCTTTTTAGATATGTGTTAGAACACTGATGTAGGCAGTTGGTGACCCAGTGGTCTGTTCTACATGCCACAGAAAAGAATATAAACCAGCATACATCTGTCACATGGAAATGTTCACAGGCCTACAATGAACACATATTAAGTATTACACAATGTAAAATCTGAGTTCTTTTCTCTGCTCGCAGAATGGTTTAAGTATTTTTTCATAAAATGGAGATGGGATTAAAAACATGAAAGCCTCTTTAACACAGTGACTGAATGCCAAGGCTTCCACTTACAGACTACTAAAACGTGCTTAAATGTCTGTTTTCTTCTCATCCCAAGGACTATATGCAGAAGTTAGGAAAGTATAAAATTGAGTATGAGTATGCTTTATTCAGATTGAAATTTTGGAATTAGTACCTTGATGTTTCTAAAACCTATGTTCTTGTTTAAGATATTTTCGGTGCACTGATTTAAGTTTTATCTTTTCATTTTTATCTTCTTTTTAATAATAAAGTACTACGTCCAAACCAAATCTTGTCAAACAATTCCACATTTTATTAGTTTTATGGGAAAGTGCTTCTTTCTATTTTCACTGAAGGTGAATTATTGTCTGGGAGTGAATGTAAGAATGAAAGGAAAGGTAGAAAGTAGAGAATAAAGTAAAATGGTAGAAAATATAATAGAAAACAATAAAATACAATATAACAAAATAGAAATGAAAGCTTTTACTTGTGTGGGAACCTGCACAAATGATCAAAGCAGCATCATGTTTTCTCATCAGTGTGTTTGCAGCCCCCTAGACATCAACATGGTTCTGATGATTTTCCTGCTCAAGCATATTAGTTAGTGTCCCTATTATCTACGGCTAAGCTTTTATGCCTAACCTAACCTTTTGTGTCAAAACAAGTGTCAGGATATAATTGCCTGATCGTGTACCACTTCAGAAGTCGTGCTTCAGAGGGACATTGGCACTTTTGATACGATCTCCATGGAGGCCTGAAATCATTGGGTAACGGAAAGCAGGGAGCACTGCAGAAGCTTGTGTCACTTATGTATGGGCTGTGCTTGGCACTGGTCCATGCACACGCAATGTTCACCATCGAAGTATCACATGCTGGAAAAGGATATCTTGGGATCTTTAGTTATTTTCAGATACCTTTAGCTCTTGCTTAATATAAATAGAGACATTTTTGTAGTTAAGGCAATTCTTTGCCAATACTATTTTTTGCTTTACTACTTTATTATCCTGTGAGAAATTAAAACAGAATGCTGCTATGCCCAAACCCTAGATGGTGATGGGAGGTACGTTTGTAAATAGCTAATAAACAGGAGGTGCAGATGGTGAATTCAGGCCCATATACCAAACTGTGACTCAGATTAAAGGACTTAAATTGTATTCTATGTCCCTAGGCATGGAAAGAGCAACTGAAATTTTCATAGTGAATGGGACTGGGTTATTTGGTTCAGTTGATTACGAACAGTATGATTATTGCTTTTAAAAACAGTGACACATGGACCTGTAAGGGCTTCTGATATATATAAAAAGAGTCACTCAGCGTACTACAATGTCCTTTCAGGTAGTTGTAGAAGCAATATAGTCTTCTTTTCTCCAGACTAAAAAATCACAGTTCTTTCAGCTGCTCCTCATAAGACTTGTGCTCCATATCCTTCACCAGCTTCATTGCCCTTATCTGGACACGCTCCAGTGCCTCAATGTCCTTCTTGTAGTGAGGGGCTCAAAACGGAACACAGTAATCAAGGTGCAGCCTCACCAGTGCCGAGAACAAGGTCACAATCACTTGCCTGCTCTTTCTGGCCACTCTATTTCTGATACAGGCCAGAATGCTATTGGTCTTCTAGGCCACCTGAACAAGCTGCTGGCTTATGTTCAGTCAGCTGAACCAACACTTGGCCTTGCTGAACATCATACAATTGGCCTCTGCCCATCGATCCAGCCTGTCCAGGTCCCTCTGCAGAGCCTTCCTGTCCTTGAGCATATCAACACAACTGCCCAGCTTAGTGTCATCTGCAAACTTACTGAGGCTGCACTCAACCACCTCATTCAGATAATTGATAAAGACATTAAACAAAACTGGCTCCAAAACTGAGCCCTGGAGAAACACCACTTCTGACCGGCTGCCAACTGGATTTAATTCTGTTCACCCTCTCTTGTGCTCCACAGTCCAGCTATTTTTTTCGCCCATCAAAGAATACACCTGTCTTTGCCATGAACTGCTATCTTCTCTAGGAAAATGCTGTGGGATCCAGTGTCAAAGGCTTTACTAATGTCCAGGTAGACAACATCCACAGCCTTTCCTTCATCCACTAAGTGTGTCACCTGGTTATAAAAGGAGATCACGTTGGACAAGAAGGACCTGCCTTTCATGAACCCGTGCTGTCTGGGCCTGATCCCCTGATTGTCCTGCTCGTGCTGTGTGAATGCACTAAATATGAGCTGCTCCATAATCTTCCTCGGTACAAAGGTCAGGCTGACAGACCTTTAGTTCCCTGGATGCTCCTTCTGGCCCTTCTTGTAGATGGGTGCCACATTGTCTATCCTCCTGGGACCTCTCCTGTTTACTAGGACTGCTGATAAATGATGGAGAGTGGCTTGGCAAGCTCCTCTGCCAACTCCCACAGTACTCTCGTGTGGATCCCATCTGGCCCTATAGACTTGTGAGTGTTCGGGTTGTGTAGCAGGTCATTAACTGCTTCCTCCTGCATTATGGGAGGTACATTCTGCTCTCTATCCCCATCTTCCAGTTCAGAGGGCTGAATACCTTCAGAACAGCTGGTCTGAATATTAAAGACTGAGGCAAAGAAGGCATTAAGTACCTCAGCCTTTTCCTCATCCTAGGTGGCAGTGTTCCCCCCATCCAATAAAGTACTGAGATTCTTCTTGGCTCTCTTTTTGTTGTTAATGTATTTGTAAAAACATTTTTTATTATCTCTTATGACAGTGGCCTGACTGAATTTTAGCTGGGCTTTTGCCTTTCTAATTTTCTCTCTACATGACCTAAGAAGATCCCTGTACTCTTCTGGTGTTACCCTTCCCTTCTTCAAAAAGTGGTATACTCTCCTTTTTTTCCTAAGTTTCAGCAAAAGCTCCCTGCTCAGCCAGGCTGGTCATCTTCCCCACTGATTTGTTTTACAGCACATGGGAACATCCTGTTTCTACAACTTTAAGACTTCCTTCTAAAGAAAGTCCACTTTCTTAAAGGCTCACTTACCAGCTATTTCAAGAAGTTATCTTCCACACACTCCAGGAACGTCCTAGATTGTTTCCTCTCTGCTGTGTAGTGTTTCCACCAGACATCCAGTAAGTTGACGACCCCTACAAGAATAAAGGGTAGCTATTGTGATACTTCTGCCAGCTGCATGTAGAATGCGTCATCTGGTTGGACTCGATGATCTTATACGTCTTTTCCAACCAAAACCATTCTATGATTCTATGATTCTATGATTCTATGATTCTATGATCTGCCTCTTCATCTTGGTTGGGTGGTCTATAGTAAACTCCTAGTAGGATATCTGCTTTGTTGGCCTTTCCTCTCATCCTTACCCATAAACATTTGACCTTGTCATCACAATTGTTGAACTCTATACAATAGAAACACTTCCTTACATAAAAGCCCCTCCACTGTCTCTCCTTCCTGCCCATCCTTTCTGAAGAGCTTATAGCCATCCGTTGCAGCATGCCAGTCATGAGAGTCATCCCACTATGTTTCTGTGATGGTGATTACGTCATAGCTATGATTCTGTGATAGCTATCCTGCTGCATAATGGCTTCCAGCTCCTCCTGTTTATTGCCCATACTGGATGCATTGGTGTAGATCCACTTGAGTTGGGCTATTGATTTCACCCCCAACACCAGCATGCCACCCCTTGACTCATTTCTACTGAGCCTGGTTTTATCCCCTTTCCCCTTTGAACCAAGTTCAAAGCCCTCTCCATGAACCTGGCTAACTCATGAGCAAAAATCCATGAGCTGAACTCCATCTGTTGAAAACAGACCCAGTGCTGTGTAAACCTCCCTATGATTAAAAAAAAAAATTAAATCCACCAATGGCACCAGCCTCTGAGCCATGTGTTAATCAGGCGTGTTTTCCTGTTCCTTTCAGTAATTTTCTCTGCCACTGAAGGGACAGAGGAAAACACTACCTGTGCTCCTGATCCTTCAACAAATCGCCCTAGTGCCTTGGATTCTCTTTTAATCACTTTTGGACTCTCTGCAACCTCATCACTGCCAACCTGTATAACCAATAGCAGGTAACAATCAGAGGGCCAGACAGTTTCCTAGTAATGTCTCTAACCCAGGCCTCAGGGAGGCAGCAGACCTCTCCCTGTGGGATGGATGGTTGGCATATTGGGCCCTCTGTTCCCCTCAGAAGGGAACTGCCTACGACAATTACCCTCCTTTTTTTCTTAACAGAGGCAGTCATAATGTGTGGGGCTGACTGACTCACCATAGGTAACTTCCTGGATGGACTTCCATCTGTATGCTAATTTGTCTGGCCCTTAAGCTCTAGAGTCCCTTATCTGTTGTGTAAGGGCAACTGAGAAGGGGAGGGAGGCTGGGGAATTACCAGCCACTCAGAGTAAGGACCTGTTTTCATTCCCCTCCATCTCTTAGGTCCTGTCATTCTGCCTGGTTGCAAGAGGGTAGGGGATTCTGTGCTTCTTGAGGAGCTTCCATCTGCTGCCTTTGCCTCAGGATTGGTAAGGCGTGACTCCACCAATCTATCTCCCTCTCACCTGCCCTGGTACTCCTTAATTTTTTCACATAGATAATCAGATTGAGAAACTTGCATCCCATTAAAATAATAATAATTAAATGCCTAAAATCCTCTGTGGATCTGGACTGTAAATCTTGAAGCTTCACAAAAATACATTATTTTAATGAGGTAAAAAATCAACACAAAAAGCACTTAATGTAAGTTAAGATAGAACAACAGAATTTTAAGTTAACAAAGAACACCACAATATTTAGTATTAGTTCCAAAGATCAGTTCTTATCAAAACTCAACCTGAATGGAAGCTTGTAGTAATAGGTTCTCTAACAACTTCTTCTAAAGATCACTAAAGATAATTTTTCCAATCTGTTTCAGAACTGAGATTTTCCTTACTCTGTACACTCTACTGGCAGCTTACTTACTTTTAAATTAAGGCTCTACTAAGCCACATGTGAGAAAATTTCCTGTGACTCATAATGCATAGGAGGATATATTCTGAATACCTCTGCCAGGCAAAGTTGTGAGACTATCCCTGAAGGAAAAATGTAACCACTCTGGTAGCAGTTGATGATCATATTGATGTTTTTATATATTCTTTGGGAACTGACCAAAAATGCACAGCCAATAAATAAATAAAGACTATAATAAAAATGTTCTCCACAAAATGAAAAAAAGTCCCAAATATAAATTTAAACCATATTCTTAAACTGACATGGATCCTGGAGCAGTAGTGACAAAGGTTCTCACTGAGATGTACTAGTTAATAAATACACTATTCATTCTGAGCTGAAGTATATTTTCTCAGAAATGGCTCCACAACGTCAGGAAGCAAAATGGTATTCACTGCTATACCAAAAAAACCTATCAGAAAGAAACATTTACAAATCTTTAGGAAGGCATGCTGTTATTTAAATGCATTAAAAAATGGATTGTTCAGTCAGTAGACAGTAATTCTGTGAATTCCTTCAGAAGTATTCCTTGTGGATGCAAAAAATTACATAGGCTTAAAAACATCATCTTGAACCAGAAAAAAACCAACAGTGAGGGAACAAAATGTACAAAATACATTCCAGCTCAAGAAATCCTCTCAGCTGAAAATGATGGGAAAATGGAAGAATATTAAGTGGGAATATCATATATGTTTTGTTTTTCTTACTTTTCCCCTAAGTATCTGTCTATGGCTACTGCTGTGTGACCTTTGACTGGTGACCTTTGATTTAATCCTCTAACCTGTTCTTTTAGTTTGTGTGGCAATGTAATCAACCAGTAGTAACAGAAAATCAAACACAGCCCTCTCAAAAAGATGCAACTTACAACTACTACATATATAACTTCTATTAAAGAAGTCTACTTCATCATTTTTATAATATATCTGCTAATGTAAAAGAATCATTTTGCATGGAATGAATTGCAGTCAGTAATACTTTGCCTGCACCCTGCTGTCACAAAGCAGAAGAATATCTTTGTAGCCTTAATATGTAGCGATTTATTTTTTAAATGGAAATGTATCTTTTACAGCACAAAACGACAAAGAGAAAATATTAACTCAAGTCCTGCATGTGTCTGTCATTGCGAAGTAATTTCTCACTTGTTCTGTGCACTAGAATTATGTAGTTCTCTTAATACTGTCAGTGTAACATTAAACAATATGAGTAGCTATCAAAAGTGAAAATAAATAATTTTAAAAGTCCTACTTATAAAATTCTATTCTGTTTCAGGAAAGAGGAGATAATTGAAGGCAAATGAAGATAAAAAAACCTCTGAAGCTTTGACATGATTAAAACTGATACATTAGCTTGAAGAATTCCAAAATTTCAGTAATAAACTGAAGTTTAACACAGAGGAAAGATACTACTAGCAGTGGTATTTTACTGTTAATGGTATTTCACTATCAAGTGTGTTTTTCAAAATAATCTCCTTTGTTATTGTGCCAGTGCAATAAGGGAATTAATTTTTTGTGTTTTATTTTTAACGTGAATAAGAAGTAAAGCTTGTTAAAGTGCAGATCTTTTCCCTGTACTTTTAGTTTAAAAACCAAGTGATTGTCAAGCAGCAATTTAATCTGTGTGACCATCTATGGCATAGGAAGAGGTCTAAACTGAACATTTAATGGTGCTATCAATACCACAACATTCATCTATATACAACATATTATCAACAATGAAATTGACAAAAACGGTGATACTAGAGACAGATATTCTGTAAATTTTGAGATAAGAAAATAATAAACTAGCTAAGGCAAGACAGTTTCTGGTGAGAATCTAGAATCCCTAGAAAAAGCCATCAAGACTTTAAAGCAATCTTGTGGGTTGTCATCTTGTGCAGCTATAAAAATAAAAGCCTCACAGATGATTAAGCCAAAAGAATCTTAGCAAATTTAAAGCACCAAATGATTATATTTTGTTCTTAACTTTCTAAGAAAGTAATGGCAGAAGCTAGACATGGCTCTATTGTGTCTAGATTCTTACAAAAGCAAAGCTCAGCAAATACTGTGGTCTGCATTTTAGTGCCTAGTGTCTTTAAAGTACTCCTTATACTTGCATCAGAGTATTTGGAAGGTACAGATATTTTGCCGTTTATATTGATAAATTTCCAGAAAGAAGATTTCATAAAGACACTGGAAGGAGAAAGAATGGATATCAACTTCTGGAGTATAATTTGGTTAAATGCTCTCTTAAAAGTTCTTTACTTACTAACAGTGACTATAAGGGGAACCTACAGGACCACTCTTACAGCTTAGGCAGATCAGTTGTTTAGAAACCAGGGAGAGCAGTTGTCATCACAAATGTCTCAGGTAAAGCCAAGAGATGTGCAGTCTTGGCTGTGGCAGATGTCTTTGCCAGAACTTGAGAGCATGACGCATAGCAGAAAACACAAATAAAGTTGATCTCTTGTTGCTAATATTACTAAAATGCATTTCAAAAGTGAAAATACATAGTTACAGATACCTACATGCATACACTTGAACACACAGCATTCACAGACTGGTAGGGGCAAGATCTGTGTTTCAATTTCACTTCAGTATCACTGGCCCATTCCTAATGAGTTAATGTTTACTGTCAATATGTCTTACAAGAAAAAAAATAAATAGCAGGTCTGTGCACCATGAAGAAATAATCTGCGACTTCAAAATAAAAGAGGTCAGTCAATACATTTTACCAAGGTCTTTCTAAATTATGACAGACTACATTTTTTCTTTGCTTACTTTTTTCCTTTCCCAGAAAAATGTTTCCACTACATAGATGCAAAGTTATAAAGGCTACCTGAGCTTTCTTCACTGGTGAACAGGAGAAGTCAGTTCCTAAGGAACAGAAGATATTCTGGTATGGTTTAGAATATCCAGAACTTGCAAGATTATATTTCTATATTGTTCCTGTAGTGAAAAATTCAGGTTGAAATAAAATTTATGAAAAATGAAAAAGTTGTGATTTTAATAAATATACCAAGGTTGGATTGTCTTTCAATTGCTTCTTCAAACATACACAAATCTCCATAATATTGAAACATCAGGCTTGTTTGTGAAACACCACTACAGAATTTTCCTCTTGCTTATTTTATGTTCAGTCCTACTCTGTTTATTTTTAATATAGTGGAAAGTACATACCTCTTGTATTCAAAAAAGTAAAACTACAAAATTAATTAGAAAAGATATTACAACTGTCATTGTTTTTCTTCATGAATAACTACAGTGGTAATCTGTTCATCTCTTCTGCTTGTCTGATAAGTTGAAAATATTGCTGCAGTAATAATAAAAAAAAGAAAAACTCTTCTGCTACAGGCAGAAGAAAACTATTGCCACAGAAGTCTCCTTTAAAATCAAGGGAAAATTAAAATTTTTAGGAAAAACCAGAAACCGAGCACGGAGCCAAAAAGCGCAGGGAGAGTGAGGGTGCCCTAGCCCGCCCCCCCCGCAATGAGGGAAACGTGAGCTCCTGCCGGCGGTCAGCGGTGACTCACCGGAGGCGGGGACAGGAGTGACAGCGGCAATTTAAAACCCAGCGTACCGCCATTTCTTTGGCAGTCACCGAGGCGAAGAGCTCCAGAGCGGAGGACAACGCCGGAGGATCCTGCCGAAGTGACAAAAGCG
>NW_010191752.1:36952-39639 GCF_000695765.1 Mesitornis unicolor | reverse complement strand
GCCACATGGAAGCAGAGAGAGAGACTGGGCAAAGTCCTCCTACTCCTGAGGAGTACATGGCACGAAAACTGACTGCAACCCTCGCTCCCATCCCCCTGGGACTCAAGGCAAAGGCAGAGGATAGGGAGAAGTGAAGAAAGCGGGAACAAAATCTGAGCCCAGGAAGAAGAGAGTGGTGGGTGGAAGGTGTTTTGTTGTATCTCCCATTGTTCTACTCTGATGTTGGTAACAAATTAAAACTGTTTTGTTTTTTATTCCTTATGATGAATCTGTCTTTTGCCTGTGACCTTTTTAAGTGGTGAGAAGCCCTCCCTGTCCTTATTTTGACTAGCCCCCTTTTTTGGGGCATCGTGGTGCTCAGTTACACACTGGGCCTAAACCACGACAGTTATTTACGTCCTAGACTGTGTTCTGTGGATTTGCACCAGCTATTTGCCCTACAATAAAAAACCCACTCCCAGACTTTCTAAATTTCAGGGCCTAATTTAGGAACCAGGTTCGAGCATCAACTGGCTGTCTGGTTTACAGGTTCAGGCGGCCAACATTTCCAGATTAACAATAGTCAATTAATAGCTCTCATAATGAATTTTATCCATCCCAAGCCAGAAACACAAGTTCGCACAGAATCACAGAATGTTAGGAGTTGGAAGGGCCCTCAAAAGATCATCCAGTTCAATCACCCTGCCAGAGCAAGATCACCTAGACTAGGTCGCACAGAAACGCATCCAGGTGGGTTTTGAATGTCTCCAGAGAAGGAGTCTCCACAACCTCTCTGGGCAGCCTGGTCCAGTGCATTTATAAACATGAATGAGGTCACCCCTCAGTCTCCTCTTCTCCAGGCTAAAGAGACCCAGCTCCCTCAGCCACTCCTCATAAAGGAGATGCTCCACTCCCTCAATCATCTTTGTGGCTCTGCGCTGGACTCTTTCAAGCAGTTCCCTGTCCTTCTTGAACTGAGGGGCCCAGAACTGAACACAATATTCCAGATGCAATCTGAACCAGGGTAGAGTAGAGGGGAAGGAGAACCTCTCTCGACGTACTCCAGGGTGCCACAAAGGATTGCTAATCAGGCCTGAAACCATTTATACCTAGATTTGTGGTGGTGGTTTTTTGTTTGGTTTAGGTTGGGTTGGGGTTTTGTTTGTTTTCTTTTGGGTTTGGGTGGGTTTTTTTAAATCCAAATCTCAGGCTTGCTGATGACTGCTGAATATCTGCCTGCTGTCAATGCTGATTAGCACATTGGTACCAACATTAATATGAAGTCCAAAAAGTAGCTGGCTATAAATCCTGACACACACTTCCACCTCTGCACCAAAAGGTAGGTGAGGAAATCTTGGCAGTAGAAAGTCTGTTATTTACTTTGCACATGCAGTACCAACGCTGAAGAAGATTTCACCTACCTGACTTTACAGTGCAATCCTTTCACATACATTAAATCTAGCTAAAAAAAAAAGCAAGAAGGAAAAATTATATTTCTGAGGTCTGTCCTCATTCAGGACATTTTAAAAAGGCATTAATAAAGACAGAAAACCTGAATTTTTTAACATCAATTTTGTTTCCTGCCTTTCCAATATGCTAAATTCACTGAGAAGTGGCTTAAGCGTAATCTCTTACTAGCTCAAAGGCTTTGTGGCATGCATTTTAAATGCTTTATTTTGAGGTAACGTTTTTATGTATTTTATATATTTTAATACAGTGTTTTCCAGTTTAAACAAAAAAGTTATGAGACTCAACAGTTCTTGGAGCACGTACTCTGCTAAGAATGTTGGTTTACTGCTTTGCATAACTGCTATATTGATATATATCACCCAACTAAACTGAAATGTAGATTTCCATTTTGATGTCTCATAGGCACATTTTAACATTACATTTAACATATTTACTTTCTTGTGTCTTGCTGTTTCCTGTCTCTTTTGCTTCCAATTCTTTTTTGATTATTCATTATAGCAAATAAATATTGTTTTAACCTTCCTCAGCACAGTCTTACATACAATCCATTAGCTTAGCTTTGGCTTAAGGCTTAGCTGTGTTGTGTTCTGCCCTCAGCATCCTAAATACACTAACAAAACCTACAGAGACTTCTTCTAGCTTGCAACAGAATTGTACAACTGGCTTTCCAGATGCCAGATGCTGTTGAAAATATGATGCTGTTGAAATAATATAAGCTATGACACTAAGGTAAGTAAAAGTAGTGTGTGAGATTTAGGAAAATTCTCATTTTCCTTAAAAGAATTGTTTCTGTCCTTAGAATATGAGTTCACAGGTTTCACTTGTGCTGTACAGGAAGCCAAATGCCTTAGATGTGCTTCATCTGTCCAAATGTAGATATTTAGATTTGAACTATTTGTCTAAATCAGTCACATGATTTATCTTACTGTAAGTGTTAATTTAAAATGCAATAAAGTATATCCAGAAATACCCATTTTTCACCTATGGGTGATATGGGTGAATAGTTTATGTAGATATATTATTACTATATTGTAATTACACCTTTCATGTCCAAAGGAAAGAGGGGTAATAGCATGCACAGCTCTGTGAATCAGAAGGGAACATAGTACCTTTGGAGTCATAATGGAGGTTACAAAAGTTGCCACCGCCACATACAGCTTTGAATTACATACCCCAAGTGGAGAGATCATTTGTATGGATTTACCGACTTTGAAAGGATAATCCATCCTTATTGTAGG
>NW_010191752.1:24959-36935 GCF_000695765.1 Mesitornis unicolor | reverse complement strand
GAGGTGTCGATATAGTGGACAAGGCACAAGTAAGTGCTGCTGCTGGCAGGTTCTTAGAAGAACCAGCTTTTGTAAACAGCAAGAATGAAGGCTGAGATTATGTGATTGCTGCCTGCTGAAACATCCTTGGGGTAAAAGCAAGAGAAGGCAAAGGAGAGAAATTTGGTGGAAGAATATTTGTTTGGTATGAACGCATCTAGTTTGAAATTTAGAGTACTGTTTCTAATCATCAGAGAAATAAGGTGTAAGAATATCTTTCTAATGGGAATACTCTAGGTGAGAAACCTGAATGATTTCATTATATGACAACCAAAAGTTATGTGAAGGACCACATAAAGTCATGTCTGTTGTAGCAAGGGCTGGAATCTACAGTCCAGCAGATCTCACCCATGTGATACTCCTTTGCTGCAATATAGCCCTGTGCCTCTAGCCTTTTATCTTTTGAAGCCATGAAATTTTAAAATTAAAGTTAATTACTTTGATATTTGATTATTCAAAGACTCTTTTTTAACTATATAACTATAAATGTAGATAAACAAATTAGCCATAGATTAATTACATGATTGCTGTAAATTGCAGTGCTAAGAATGACATCAAGTTTGGGAAAAGGGTCAGAAATCCCCAGGGGTTTTTGACTCAAAACTGAATTCATGACTCAGCTCTTCTTGTTAAGTCATATAGCAAATCAAAGGCCACGAACCTTTGGATTACTGTTTTTTTCAGCTCTACAGACACTCAAAATTAAATTATTCTGCAGTATTTTAATGTCCCATTCCACAGGGTTTGCAATCAAACATCTTGAAAGAACACATTCATGGAGAAGCAATATTATCCCTGGTCCTCATCAGGAGTAGAACAAAATCTTCTTGTCTCTGGCTGGAAGTCAATATCTATTTTTTTACTTCACTGGTAAGCAGGTGCCACCTGAGTAAACCCCGGGCTGCAGACAGCTGCTAGTGCTAGTATGTCCTAATTTACAGGCATGCAGAGACAACACTCTGGTCCAGAGCTGTCTGAATCAGTGACCAGGAATCTGCTCCTTATCATGGTAGCACTGTTTTTGCTGCAGGCGCAACTCCTGATGGCCCTCTAAATGACTGTATTTTAAGTACACAGGCAGGCTCCTAGCCTTACTTGAGTTGCTCAGACTCCTAATTCATTTAATTGACATGATTTGCATGACACAAAGAAACCTTAATCTCTGCAATCCCTTTTGATCACTCAAATGTGCCTAAGAAATGCCAAGGATTAGATTTTTCAGTCTTCCTGATTATGAGTGTTAATGTTAATACAGAAACTCTATTCCCACAGCACTGCAGCATAAATAAAATGTTTTAAAATGAACTTATCATTAGCTCCCACCAGATGTTTACTCATAAAACAGTCCCTGATGCAAGAACATCCTTGAAGCTGACTCTTCAAAAGATACAGCACATGATGATCCAGAGTGTTTTCTAGTACAAGTAGAACAACAAAATTTGAATCACAAATTACTTCCTTATAAGGGGTGCAATACTTTTTCTGTTCAAGTGTATACTGCTGCTGAAACTTACCTATGATTTGATGGAAGGCACCTGTATAAACTCTCAAAACTATTGTGTGGAAAGCTTTGGCGATAAGGTTAAAGGGAAGAACAAAAGAACAGAGAATAAGTTTCTGGAAATTATTACATGGGCTGATGCTTGTGACAAACAGAGGTTTGTCCAGAAGGGCCAGATCATAGAAAGCCTCTTTTTACAGAATTGCTGACGTGCACTATGCTTAGGAGCCAGCTGCGCAGTGAGAATCATGCTAGAGCATCTTGATGAAAAAGATCGTCAAAACCAACATAATAGTGGACATCACTAATCTGAAGTCTAGAAACATTTTCTTGATCTCAGTCAGCTCACGCATGGTGGCAGACATCAGTCCAGAGAGTATCAGAAAAAAAGCAAGAGGCCTTGTGCGTTATACCTCTGTACAGCATTTTGCTCATAGCTGTTGCCTTTGGAGGTAATAGTGACTAGTCACCTCTTCACACTGCTTTTGTTATGATTCAACGTTACGTTCAAGAGTAATTTGTAGTTTTTACCATATTATTGCAGGTTGGCTTACACTGGGTTCAGAACGTCAGTACTTTGATTCAGGTAACTCAAATAAAAAGCCTGTATGTTTCAGTTTCATGCTAAAATAGCATAGTCTAAACACAAAGGAATAAACAGTTCAGGAAAATAACTGCAGACGAACCACACCATGACAACTGTTAGCTCGCACTAGCATGGAGAGCAGACAGCCTCTAGGGCAAATATCTGTGCACAAGTGGAAGAGTGGTAGGAGAAGAAACCTGATGTCACCACAGAAAGTCTGACACAGACATTCAAAGATATTTTTTTCTACGAATGTCAATACTTAAATGAGGAATAAATTAGGCTATAGCTTTTTTTAAGAAAACCGAAAAAGTAATTACTGTCTTTAGCTTACAGAGTACAGTAAAGAAATAACAATGAAATGTGATGTAGTTTATAAACCTTAGCAGATGCATGCTATAGTATCCCAGAGGGACTGGGCTGAATGCTTCTTCCTTCCATGTATTTTATGGTCTCTCTCATTTTACCAGAGAATTTTATATTTTCAGCTATTGCTAATGAAAAGCCAGAATTCTAATTTTCAGGAAGTTGCTTTTGACTCCAGAAGGTTTTCTGCTGCAATGTAATTTTTCATCTCATGTTGGAATTGGAAGGCAGAATTTTGTGATCTCCACTAGAAACCCCAGTGCATGCATCTGTCCTGCACCCACTAGCACAATGTGTTTGGCTCACTCTACCGAAGAGGAAGAGCATCTTTCACAGAAGCAGCAGCACTTCCAGATGCCTGAAGGATTGCTCTGCTGAAGAAAGAAGAGGGATGTTTGTGAGAGAGGCTTCAAGGAAAGGAAGATAATTAAAATGTGGTTAGAAGAGGAAGGGCAAGAAAGAAAGCACTGATCTGTCCACTTGATCACCTAACCTGTAGCGTGGCAATGCTGGTGACACTGGATCTTTTCTGCCAGCGTAGCATGATATAATATCTCTCCTTCATCATCTGATTTTGGGTGCACCAGGTGACTGAGGTCCCTTGAGGCTCTAGCCACACCTGCCTGGAGAGGATACCTCAATGTGGGTGATCTTCAGAGCAAAAGCATGGTAGCAAAGGACACTCAATGGAGTGAGTGAGAAAAGGGCAGGACCATTACAGTGATAGTTGGAAGGATTCTTCAATTCATTACAAAACTGCATGGACAGCTAAGTACCACAGCTTTTAGCTTAATGAAGCATTTCCCTGTACTTAGCTACTGTGGGGATGCCAAACATTTACCAGCTGATATAAGATCAAAGTTGCAACAAGCAGCTGATCCCTGTGCAGTATCTCTATAGCTTCAGCTTTGACATTTTGCAGTTTTTAGATAGCAACCAACCAATTGTGAATGGCTCCTGCCTTCAAGAATGCAGCCAGCCACGCAGAATATCAGCAAGTGTATTTTGAGCAATGACTACTCCCTTGTGCAATCTGTTTATTCTCAGTGAGACCGGAAAAGATAGTGTTTGCAAGGGGCAGATGCAGCATATCTGCCACAGTAGCTTTGCAGACTGGTGGCTTGCTCGTGTCAAGTTCCTCAGGCTGAGAGGCTGGGTTGGCAACAGTGCTCAGATAAAGCTGTACACACAGGAGCTGATTAATAACCTACCTTGCTGAAAACAGCAGCTCCGCTGCAAAACCTTACATCCATCTATAATCCCACCCTACAGAAAGAAACTTAATTTAGGAGAGTCCATCTTCTCCACTCATCCATGCCTTTAGGTCCTCAGGGCTCAGCTGCTCACCGAGTCTGGCTAGCAAAGTACAGAGGCACAGAACAGTCCGAGCTTTTGAAAAGTATCCAAGGGCAGAGAGGGACTAACTGCTTTTGTCATCATCAAGTCTTTTGTTTGCTTGCAAACTACCCATAGAAACTAATCAGATGAACTACTTCCGAAAGAAAGCAGCCAGTTTGATTTCCCTCCTCTGTACCTAGAAAATCAAACCTTATCTTGTTCCCTGCTATGTACAATGCACCTCCATGCCTGTAGAAATAGCTACTCCCCTACAGATACATCCACACATCTGTAGACACATTAGCATGCTTGTAGATATTAATTCCAAGTGTTTTGAGTTTAATACATGAAATGCCTCTATCTTTAAATGAAATCCTCACTGAGGATATATAACTGCCAGCATAGCATGGAAGAGGGAACAAGGTGCTACACACGAGGGAGAATGCAGAAGTCAGAAAATCAATGCAGAACTACACTCTGCAAATGGCTGGCTGTGTCACCACAGTTGTGCTGTCGCCTTAGTCTTGATACAGAGCACAACAGATTCAGCAAGTTTAAAAGTTTCTCCCTGTGTGAGAACAGTGGGCTTGTAATTTTACAAAGCAGCACAGAAAAACAGAGAATTTGCAAAATTCCCCAGTAAAACCAGAAAAGCTTATCCTCAACAGCTTTTTTATACACACTACTAAATTGAAAGTTCTTCCAAAGTATTGTCTTTCATTTAGAAATTCTCTCTTTGCTTTCCATTGTGGCCACAGGAGTCCTGTTTCTGTGTTGCACAGACAGAAGAGACCTGCATTAGCAAATAGAGTAAACAAAAGCTTTTCAGCTTATACCACTTGAATTCCGCTTTTATACTGCTATGATTTTTGGGTCATTAGCTATGTTAAAGCTATAGTAGGGCAGTAGTTAAGGACAATCTAGTCACAGAACTTCATGCCACTTTACTACACTAAATTAGTAATATACTCGCTAGAAGTCTCCATGAGTCAGATCAATCATTTCAGATGCAATGCTTTACAATAAAGCCTAATTTACTGGTACTTACAGTTCTGGTTTGCTGACGTTTTCTCAGGAATAATGGAATAATTTGTGCTTCCAAAATTAAAAGTTACTTTAACTGGAAAAATGTTTGAATCGCAGCTGGTCTTTCTACATACCATAGGTTCAACATCGACTTTTTAAACTAAGTTCCTGGAAAAACTCGGTTTGAGTCTTGAAAACATTATATTACTTTACCAGAATTAAAAAATAAAACATCTGCACTTGTGTTTTAATTTTAACCATTTGCATTCAGCTCTGAACACTGTTCAGTCAAACAAAGAAAATATTCCCTTGCCATCAAGGTCTTGTGGAGAAATAACTGAAGTTCCCATCACACCACTAACATCCAAGTTCATCACTCAGCAAAGGATGATTTCGGCTAAGTTTCATGCAGCCCAGTCACAGCTTGCTGGTACAGCTATTTGTTAATTCCCAAAGGAAGTCATAACATAGCCTACCAGAAAAGTCAAGTACACAAGCCATGGCGCGCCCTGGAGAGTCATTTGGTTGAGTCCCTTTTATAAGAACCAAGAGACTGCCAGCTAGTTCTCATGAGAAAATCTTTAAGCTCACACTTAAAGCATTAAGAAATTGGAAGCACACTTCCACTAGCAGGTACACATTACAGCCACAAGCCTCCCAGTAAGTATATAGCAGCTTTTACCCAACATAGCTTGTTAATAGAATACAAGAGAGAAATATATTATTATCACTCCTGCTTCTGCACTGCTTGGAAGAGCTTTGGCAGCTCCAAAACTTACTTGGTTATCTGTCCACATCATGACTGTTTCTCTAATACTTCAAGAGGGACTACAGACTTGTTCATTTTTCCTTTATTTCATTTACCTCTGAAACAAGAGTGACATCTGGGACTCTACAAGTATTTTCAGCTCAAGCATCAGGGTAATATTTGCCCAACATCTAAGGAGGGCAAAATACCGGCATGTTCAGGCAAGCACAGATCTTCCAGGGACTCAAAAATGACTACACTTTTACCCATAATGTTCACATCCTGAGGGGAAAGAAAAAAAAAAAAGAGTGTTCAGCAACACACCGAAAATTTTTCGGGAACATCACCTCAAGAATAGTCTCTTCTGTGAGTGATGCATGTCATATCACAGCAGAAATTGTTATCCTCTTCCCCAAATACATGAGCTTCACTCACGTCTGACTCAGGCAAAGAGTAAAATACAGATAAGTGAAACTTACCTGCTCATTTAGTGGGTTGTTTACTGTAATAAGGACTCCACTCAAAACTAAAAGCTATAAAGGCAGGTTTATAAAAAATTTTCTAGAAGTTAATTCCTCATTGTGTATCAACTAAGATATAACAATGCAAAGCTAAAAGAAAGTGTAAATAGGAAGATAATAACACAACTATTGACACATGGCTTGGTAGTTTTCAATCTGGCTTTCTAAATGAATTCAGTTTGTGTAATCTAACTCCTGCATGCCTTTAGATGACCCTCTCTTTGCTCTTTTCTGCAATAATTGATCATTTTCAAGTTAATTTGAATGAGTGAGAGAGATATTTCCAAAATCATTGACCTAACATAAATTCTGTGAAAAACAGTACCTGGATGGAAAAGAAGAACCTAAATCTGTGTTTCAGGGTAGAAAAAGAAGAAAAACAAGCTGAGGGACACACTTGGTGGACAGTACTTGATGGACACTCATAAGTATTGTCTGTCTCATCAGCACACCTATCCCCACGTGACCTGCAGCAAGCACTGGCTTTCCCTGGGAAGAGATCACAGCTGTGATGGCAGCTAGGCACTGGTCAAGAAAGTACAAGGAAAATGGGGTACACATTTAAGAACCTGGGGTCTGTTATTTTCTTCCTCATAAAAAGAAAATCAGAGACAAAAACTCTTTTTCATTAAGGAAAATAAGTTATTTTCACTTCAAAAAATTATCGACGTGGTAATTTTTACAGTATATTCTACCACAGAAAACAGCTAATGTATGTTTATTGTTCTTAGGATAACACAAAACAGAGAAGCAACAGTATTTGTCTTAAAAGAAATTACTTCTAAAAGAGATTACTTCTTCTTCTGTTTGTCTACAGTTCAAGGTCTGATTATATCAATTATATTTGTGTACATTAAACAGCAATCAAATGAAATGTCAACATCTGCTTAGATGCAGTGCTTGTCATTAAAGTTTTTACAAATGGCCTGAAAGTAATTAATAGTTTTGTCGCATTCGCAGTATCTTTCTAGGTGGTATCAGTAACAAAATTTTACCTGGAAGAACGGCAGAAAATGTAACAGCATTCCCAGTGTAACCTTCCCATTTCTTGTTTTGTTGTTGTTTTACCACATATACTTAATTTTCACAGGTTTATTCTCTTTCATTTTTAATCAGGCTCTTAGCTCTCAGTGCTGAAATGTAGGAAAGAAAACTATTTTTGCCAAAGTAAGAAGTTTAGGATCGCATTAAACTCAGTAGTAGGAGGAGGAGCCTATTACTCTAGGTGACTAATATTTAACTTTTTTCCACAGTTAGCAGTGCAATTCACAGATGAAGTTTTCCATAGAAAGAACACTTTGCTGTGTAACTGTATTTTTTGCTAAGACTTTGTACAAATTCAAATTTGAATTTAATATTCAAATTTTGTACAATTAAATTTGCTCTTGCAGAAGTGAAATTTTCAGCTTCTGGAATGAGACGTGGTATTTGAACATTAAACAAATAGGATTATGTATCTTAACTTACTCTATTTTAGTTGTACCATTTCTTTCATTGCCCTGTGTGATGCCATCCTTAGCTACACAGAAGAAAACCCTGGCAGACAGCTTTCTGGTAATTCTGATTTTTGGATGCACAATTTTCATTTCATTATAAGTTGGACATGTAGCTGCAGTGTATAATAAAATGAAAATGCAGTAGGCAATTTGTCCTCTGTGTGTGTGTGTTGCCTTAGGAGTATACACTTCTTTTTAATGGGCTCTGCCTAAGCAAATTACGTAACTTAACAGAATTACATAAACCTAGAAATTCACACTGCAATATTCTTGTTTAAAATTGCTTTCAGCAAATATTGACACATTCAGGCTTTAAAAAGATATAAATTTTCCCAGTATTTGCAAAGCAGTGCTTGAGTATGCTGGTATTCTCAGAAGCAGAACACAGAAGATTCAGTCATAATCAGAAAATTAAGTCTTGAATATGCATAGAAAGTGCTTCCTGGTATTTGTTAGCTTTAAAATTCAATTCCTTAATGAAATAATGCAAGCAAATTTCCCATTTGCTAGTAATACTCTAAGACATTTTTTGTGAACATAGAGTTGTATATTTCTACATCAAAGAAGTCCTTCATATGAAAAGTAACAAGTAGCCATAAAACTCAGCCTGATTTGAATTTTAAGCTGATTTTTTTTTCATATGCAACATAATCTGTAAAGAAAACAGCAGAATTTGACTCTGTGGAACTTTGAGAAGTCAAGAAGAGTCTGTACTGGGTTATTTATTTCTATTTTCAGCTAAGCACAGCTCAAAGCACCTGAACTATCAAACCAGCTTGTTGCTGAAACCACTGGCTAAAGAAGAATAGCAGAGAATTTGAACACAGTTTTCGGATACCTGCACAGTTTTCCAACTTTAGAGACCTTTCTAAACTGGCACACAAATATGTCCAAAGAACCCAGGACTTAAAATGAAGCTTGAAATACAAATAAATGCAAATTTAATCCAATTCCTTAACAGTGACTGTAACGAATCATTGGAACACAAGGGAAGTGGTTCATTAGTCATCAGCTTTAAATTGGATGTCCTTCTGAAAGATGTCCTCTATCTTAGCCAAAAATTATTGAAGTTGATAGTTTTCAATTGCTTAGTACAGAAAATAATAACCTTCTCTGCAGGAATTACTGAGATGATTTGATGACTTACACTATGCAAGCATTCAGAAGAGATTGATCATATTCCTTTCAAAATTTGCATTTTAGAACTGTATTTTCTGGCTATATCATCAGATTGGGATTTGGCCCATAGGAGCTGAACTGCTGAATCAGAAGTTACTACCATTTTTACGCCGTGTTGTTATTATGGTCACACTTTCATGTTTAGTTAGATAGCTCTGAGCGTACTTGTCATTCTGAAAAGGTTACACACCCAACTTTTAGGTGCTTAGCCTTCTTTCACAAAGGATATCCTCAAAGCCTGGTATTAATCTGATTTTAGAACAATATAATACTGCCTTTAAGAAGGGAAAAACCCTAACCACCGTAGTGTAGATGACATTCAACTGTATACCTTATAAAGCAATTTGTCTCATTTTATTTGCATTAAAGGCCTTTGGTGTTTATGTGAGATTATACACGCTTACTTTCATGCTTGCTTAAGGCTAGTGTTTCTTGATAACTCTGTCACTTTTATCCCTATCTTCCCTTAAAATTTATTCATACATGCTGATTTTATTTTCTGCAGTCTTCTAGGCTTTTCTACAAAATTTCTGCTGACTGCAACCAACATTCTGTCTAATCCCACCTCAGTTTGTCTTCAAGCTTGTTTGGCTATAAAGATTTTTGTTTCCATTTACTGGCACAAGTTCTTACGAAGTGTATACCTCTGCTGGTTTATTTGCTATGTTCAGAATAATTTATAATGTCCTCACATTTAGACCATCTGTCTTTGATATCTTACTACCTTCTAGACTGGTGTCCTGAGAAAATGAGGCTGATGCAGTCACTCTGTCAGTCTTCCCTAACAGCTTTTTATTCTGTTGGCCAATTTTATTCAAATTGGACAGAGAGAGGTAGAGTCTCCATGACATTATGTTTACTGGAATTTTGTGAAGATTGATGATCTAAGTGAAGGAAAGGGAACTTTTGAGGTACTGAAGAAGCAACGAAGTTGGAGATGTGGAGAGAATGAAGGAGAGATGCAACAGAGAAGTTGGAGATGATGTGGGGAGAGCTGCCATTATTGCAAGGGGAAACTCAGGGAGCAAAAACCTAGGAAAACTGAGTTAATTTCATTGTTAAACTCTATGATTTCCTCTAATTTAATTTACATATTACCACAATACTACTAATGAGAAAAATCCCTGAGTCATCCCTTGAGAACCTGTGTTTCACCATTTAAAGTAATTCTTTTCTATTGAGTTCTAGCTGAAACATTTAAACACAGAGGTTAATTTTTCACAAGTGAAGACGCGGTGATAATAATTCTGGTTCTGCCAGTTGGTAACTATTATTCCTCTCTTAGATCTGCACTCGGGAGTCTCAGTCCTTTCCCAACATAAAGAAGTGACCAGGAAAGTGATGATCATGTCTCCTTTCAACAGCCTTCCTCAGCATCTGCCAGTTACTCTTCAAGCTGATGTGGATGTGCTGTGTGTTGCAGATCTAAGAGTTGTGTATTTACACCTTGCTTTCAGAGGAGAAGGATCACAGAAAGAAAATTTATAATAGTTATGCAGAAGCTTTAACAGTGAGCAATGGTGAATGTATCAACTAATGACACAGAGCTCTAACTTAAAGGTCATATGAGGAGAAAGCAGTGTGTGCCCATAGAGCTCATTAAATGACACACACCAAAAAATAGGGTTTAGACCTGTAAAATATGAAAAGCTATAAGAGCAAACAAAGCTTCACACATTTCTGTTTCTGCGAGAATGCTGCTGTAACATATTACATAAGAATTATTTTGTGGGTAAATACAAAACAAAACATGGACATACATCTTCCATTAAGACTGAGCAGTGGCAACCTCTCTTGGAGCCCACAGCAGACAACAGACACACAAGTGAATATGCACACATTGTAGCCTTCAGCTCAGGGAGCACTATGCTCAGAGTAGATGTTTTGTGCTTTCAAGGTTAAGGCCAGTGACTTCTTATATTGTCAATGCTGTGTTCCTAAGACACTTGGCAGATCTACTCAATTAAGTCTAGAGAAAAGGTACAAGCAGCTCAGCCAATAAGTTGGTTTCTGATCTGTAGTATTACTTTCTCAGCAGTTTGCAGAGAAAGACTGAATCTGAAGAGCTTAGTTAATATGCATGGCAAATCCACTGGAATATTTCAGGTGCATCTCCCTCTTTGTGGGTTGTTATTTTTGTTGATGTTTGGTGGAGTTTTTTATGTTTGGAATTTTTTGTTGCTTTTTGTAATGGAAGACAAAATTGCTGACCTAATCTTTATAACCTTTGCTTCTTATCCTGGCTCCTTTACCAGAATAGAGAGAAATATTTCCTTTTTGCCCTGGTATTTCCTCTTGGCAGTAGTGCATTTGTAACTGAAACACTTGGGATAGCACCAGCACCATGCTTTAGAACAAGAGAACAGGCAGACTGTGAAGAAGACTCAAGGTGGTCTAGAAACATCTAGATTATTGATCCAATGTGAAAAGTCTATCATAACACTTTCAGCTGTGCAGCAGTGCAGAAGAACATGACAACCTACTGGGAGATTTCTCTGTTTTACCAGTTTTCAGAAATTATGCTATGCAAAAGCCAATATATACAATAGTATACTGTGCAAATAAAGAGATCTTGCCCTTTCAGTGATGTGTGGTAAGGCTCAGTCCCTCTGCTTAAGAATACTGATCTTCTTAAACATACAACGTGGGGGGTGGAAGGGTAGGCAGCGAAAAAAAAAAACAGCCTGCACTTTGGCAAGGCAAAAAAGACTGAATTTTGCTCTCATCATACTGTGGAAGTTGCCTACTATTTCAGGACACTGAAGCTGGACATGGGACTTGATTTAATGCCCAAGATTTAAGAAATTTTCTGAAGGCAAGAAAGGGTGCCACTTTTAATTGCCAGGAAGAATATGCATCAAGACAAGCATTCTCTCCTAGTCATAGTAAGGGCTGGTGCACCACACAATCCACTGGAGCCGTCAGAGACAGGGGGACCCTCAGGAGCCTTTGCATAAGCTGGAGCCTGGAGGAGCTGTGCTACAAAGAAGAGAGCGCATGAGACTGACAGAACCAGGCTGCCCCCTAAGCAGTCCTATGCCTCACAAAAAATGGACATTTAGCAATTTTATGAGGTCACCCAAAGGCCTATACTGACATCTTAAAACTTGTGTGCCTGAAGTGGTGGTTCCTAAGCACAGAGTGACAGTGTGTACCCCCAGCAGCTGTCTGTCACT
>NW_010191752.1:18653-24948 GCF_000695765.1 Mesitornis unicolor | reverse complement strand
TTTCCCTACGTCAAGGAGGTACTTTGGTGCTTGCTGTCTAGCTTGAGGGGTTCTCAAGCGGTTATGCACCCAAATGCCACAAAAAGGGACAGATTTTACCTCTCTGTGGAGCTTTGGAAGCTGCAGCATTACATGTGGAAAGGAGAATAGCTCTTCTAGTTGTACCAGTAGCAACAGGGTTTTAATTTCTTCTCAGTTCCATTAGGGAACGTTTAAAAACACATTTGAGAGAAATGTGCTTCAGTTACTTAGTGCAGCAAAATAGCTCAGTGTCTGGGACTAGTTTTCCAGCTGTCTGAATTAGATGAAGGTAGAACAAGGAAATTATCCAGCATAGCCTGACACAACATTTAGTACTGAAAGTTCCTGAGTGCCTCAGCTGTCAGTTGACCAAACCTTGGAAACAGAATCTGCCTTTATTTCATTTGCAAGAGTGATTTCTGTGATTCTGTATTGCATACAGAGTGAACAACTGCTTTTAAACTGTAGGCCATTACAGTATTATGAATGAAAGAACCTTAATTGCATTCAGACCTTCCAAAAGCACAGCTATGGCCAGAACATTGAGGTTTACTTTGAGGAAGCTACAGCATTCCCTCCAGCAAAGGAAACACTTCAATTTTTAATGTAAAGTTGTTCTTCTATTTATATTATAAACCAAAGGCATTTACTATAATGTGGAGAAGCAGGATCATTACCCAGACCACTCTGACATGAATGATCTCCCATCCTTTGCAAATTGTGCTTATTTTATCAAGTTAAATTGTATCATCTTATACCCCAGTAGAATCTGACACATGCACACATAGACATTACTAATTTACAACAGAAACTGGGACTCCTCTCAGCAGTGGGTGTAAACGAATCATTAAGGCCACAGCATGCATTTTCCTGGTGCCTCACAATATACCATGAGGCAAAAGCAGGTGCTAACTTCATCAAACTTAGCATACCTGCAATTAAAACACTAGTCAAGAAGAAAAAGCACAAACATATTTTCACTTTGAGCTTGTGAAAAACAGCTCTGCCCACCCTGAAGGGAATAGGATAATGCTGCTTACACCTGCTGAGCAGCTCTCCTCTAACATCAGGCTTCAAGGAGAAGATAAAGAACAGCCCAGTCCTTTCCCTCTCTCCCTTGTGTGCACTTGGCTCACTGCTCATTTGCGTGTTCAAAGAGAAGCCCTTTCTCCTGTTTGTTCTGCCAGAAGGCACAGTCAGCTTTTTTCTTGCCCTTAGGCTGCAAAGCAGCACTCGAAAGCTCACTAACCAACCTTTTCCCTGCACAGCAAATTGATGTTGCAGTGTGGCTGTTAATAATTGGAAATACAAGTGGTACAAATAACAGCTGCTATGTTTGTGGTTCTGCAAGAGGCTAAAACAGGCTCTACCTTGTGCCTCTAATCCTCACCTTTCCCATGAAGAGAATTAAATTAGGTATGCCTGAGCTGGGGCACATCAACCCTGTCTTCTGCACAGGGTGCCTTTTTCCAAGTCACACTTCCCTCTGACTACAGTGCAAAGCAGAAATCACTTACTTAGTGCCCAGAGCCATGTACATGAGGATGAAACACTGCAGAAGTCTGAGTAACACCGGCAGGTCTGAACTCTTTGGTCAGAAGGTAATCTAAATCACTCTCTGGGAGTGCTCATGAGCAATTTCAGTGACAGTCTCCTCCCAAAGGCTTTTGCTAGTTATATGTACCTTTTGAGGCCTCTAGCACAAGCCAACTGTTTTAAGTAATTCCCTTTCACGTCTCTACTCTTACCTCTAACCAGAACTGAAGGTATCTTTTTATTTCTTTTCAGGGATTCAACAAATGTCTGTTTCTTCCTATTTACACAATAGTTTCAGGCTCATCCAGAGCAGGATGGATCACATCCATGCAAAAGATGTCCCTGCTCTATAAAGGATTCAGCTGCCTTCAGAGAAACAGCTAGTCATCTCACAGATCCTCAGAGGTATAGCCAAAGCTGTTTTTCTCAGACTCGCACATACACAAACCCTCACCCCATTTGTCTTCCTTTGGTGACAGGAACAGCAGTGGGCGGCAGGAACAATATTTCTCATATGGGACTCTGGTAAGGACCTAGGTCATGCTGTTACTACCTGGAAGTTTGACATCCACTTGTTTTGTCAGTGCTTACATGTGACTAAGCTCAAATATTTTCAAGTTTGACATCTTTTTAATGATTTTATTTCTAATTACTCTGTGGCTCAGTTTTTGCCTGCTTGCACACTTCACACTCTATTCAAGATATTGACGTGACTTAGCTTTGGTGTCAAGGAGATCTTGGCTCCATTCCCATCACTGAGAGAACAGTTCTGCAGTACTGTGGCCAGATCTTTACATTTTATGAGTTGGGATAACTCTACCACAACTGACCGTGTTACCATGGATTTGCAGAAAAACAGAATCTAGTCCTCCTTCTCCGAAGAGGCCATTTAATTGTTAATTACTTCTCCATAATTTATGGTTAAAATAATAGATTAAAAGAGTTTGCCTATCTTAATTATTCCTATTATTGTATAATCTACCATCACTGTACAAGCTGAATTACAGCTTCCCACTCTTCCAACCCTTATTCAGACTAAGTAGCTCCATGATTATCTCAGTCTCAAGACATTATGGGCAGAGACAACACTGCGAGCATAAGTGAAGGTATTTTGAGTAACAAAAGATTCGTGGAATGTCAAATTCCACAAAACTGGAAAATAGCCTCAAAAATCAGCCCAGATTGTGGGAGACAAAATTATTTTGCCTAAAGCTATAATAAAGTTTTGCATAACATATCATATTAATCTCTTTGGAGAGTTAAAAAAAAAAAGAAAAGAAAACAAAAAACCCCAACAACAACAACAAAAAACCACAAAACCAAACACTGAAACACTATCCAGAATATAAAACATCATCTGTTATTTCTGATGAGTTACCTTGAAATGTGTTGCCTCAGGACAATCGCATAGCTGAGCATACAAGTCACAACACATGAGTTGGCTTCAGCTGGTTTAGAAACCAAGAATCATGACTTTGAAGAAGCCATTTGTGCTCATTGTTTGTGACTAATGTGACTCAATCTATCTGATAATGATAGGTTGGTCTCTGTGTCACACAGAAACAACATTTTAAAGTGCATTTAAATCCTCATTATTCTGAGTTCACAGTATGATTCAATGAGTGAATTAGGAGCCCTGGAGATAGATGCATGAGAGGGAATAATCTTTCCTAGACTGTGTAGTGTCTTAAACTAGCAGTGAAAGGAAATAATTGACTGTAGGCAAGATCAACTAAGGGGCTGTGAAGGCGTAAGACTGATTTGAAAACTTCTGTTTAAAAAATCTGCTTTCTTTAAGCACATATTGCAAAAGAAAAAGAATTTGTCTGCAAAAGGAATTAAGGGTCACAGAGTTTTCAATTATAAAAAGGTAGTTACCCATTAAAAGTAAATATTGTCCACATAGAGTGAAAAAGTTTTAGCCAGTTCTATTTAAAGATAGCCCTGTCGCAAAGGGGAATATGATCCACATCACAAATATCTACAGAATTAAGTGCTTGCTGATATTTGTTCTTCTCTGTGGTTTTGTTCATAAGTAGTGCAGGGTCATGGTCCTGATTCTCCTCCCCTTTGTTCCTCATCCCCTGACAGGGAGACTCAGGTTCTTCCACCTGGTTCTTGTTGGCTGCCTAGAGAGGGGGAGACTCATTTCATCTTTGGGTTTTTATAGACGGGAAATAATCAGAGTGGTAATTATGTAGTAGGGAGTGTACTAGTTTTGTTCACTAGATGGCAATCAGGAGTAGTTTTGTTTTGAGCTGAGCAAAATGTTTTGGTATTTGCTATGATTTCAGACTATTATGCCATGATGCCTAGTCAGACCCAAAGAAGCTCACAGTTTGAGTTCTCTAGCTCTCCATTTAAGAGTCTGCATAATCTCATCACAGCAGTATTAAACAACAATTCTGCACAAGCAAGGAAACTGAGAAAATGTTTTAAGGGGAAAATAGTTGTGTTGTGTCTTGATTTAGTTTAAAAATAGGGCTTTTCCCAAGAGGTGGTGGCTGGAGGTGAGGCAACTCTGTGAGCCTCTCCCAGGTGTTATAGACCTTCTCCACCAAAGCGGTGGCTCCATGGATCTGAGTGAAACATATGGGCATAAAGTCACAGATCTGTGTTTGATGACCACCACATAATACTTTCAGAATTTGGGGCTGTAACACTTTGGGGAAGACACTGATTATTTTATTACGTACATGAAAATCAGAAGAGGTGGTCTGAGCAACATTGCTTCAATGAACAATCACAACCTCACCAAAGTGCAAGGCTCTGAAACTACTCTGCTTTCTCTTTCATGTCTCTTTAGTGTTAATGGGCTCAGAGTTATTTTGGTAAGCATGCTTTGTTTAATACAAAATTTGTTTGTCAAGAAAATCCTAAATGCTTTCCAAAATTTAAAGACAGCTTTCACTACATCAAACCAAGAATACTGAAGTACTAATCAAAATTATCCACAATTTCCTGAATTGCAAAGGCAGACCACAGTTACTAAGAATGTATTTTCTGTTATGATTTACTAACTTATCTCTTCTCCTGTACCATCTTTCCACTGAAATACACAATTAATTCAGTTGAAATAATGCTGATCTGAAGCCATATATATAAAAGAGCCAGGCCCTTAAGTATTTAGCCCGTAATATTAGTTTACCGTAAGAAAAACTGGTAAGTCAAAACTGAGCTGTGATTTTTAAAAATAGCATAATCATAAATTCACCTAGAATGCTGTTTCCAGGCCAAATAATGAACAGGGTTCATAAACAATCACAGCCCTGACAAAACATTGTTCATTCTACATATGGCATACTTGTTCCATGAAACAGTCACAGTCTGGCTTTCCTTGCCCTCTGCAATGTGTTATTATCTGAACAGACTTTTCCATGATGCAAAGTCCTCCAAGATACAACTGAACTCATAGAGATCACCGTATTCAAAGTAAAGTTACCAGAGAACCAGTCTCTAAATGTGCATCATGTTGATATTGACTTGTGGAAAAAGACTCCACAACCTGTAAGGTTGTAAAGTAGGTATGTTTATTCCACGTGTGAGCGCACGGGGGATCACTCCTCCGAAGACATGCGCACCTAAAACACCAATTTCCCTTGATTTTATACAGTAACATATTGCCTATTCATTAAGCACCTATACATATTCTTAACCTTTCCCTTAGAAGGCGGTCCTTTTCCACGAAGTCCTTTGCATGTGCTCCACCTTCTCCTCCCAGTCGTGCCTACGCAGTGCATCCTGGCGTTCGTGGGCCAGGGTCTCAGGGATGAAGTAAGTAGTCTTCATCATGTTGAACTCCCATAACCTTCTTTTGGCACATGCTCCTGGAACTTCTCCAAGTCAGAGTTGGTTTTATCTGGTTTTTAGGCTGCTTCAGTTTCTATTTCTCTATACTTCATTTCTCTTATTCAGTACCCTATTATTAGTTAGTTACATGCCTGCTAACCTCAGTTTTCTATTAATTTCTATAAGTTATTCAATTCCTTGGTTACATGATTGCTAGGTTTTACCTAGACCCTAGACCTAAACTACAAGCCTCCCATTTCCGTATAAAAACATTGTTTTATTCTACAGAATGATGAACTTAGCAATCCGGCACTTTAATCAGATTCACAACCAAAGCCTATGGCTCCAGCACAGCCTGTGTCTCTGCCTCCAGATTCAAGTGAGTTTTTTGTAGACAATTTTTCAGGAAGTCAGCTGTAGTTTTCTTGACTGAGTACTGCAAATGCTGGCCCAGAAATTCTTAGGAGTCCAAGAGTTTTCATTTTTTTTGGGGGGGGGGGGAGAGGTGACATATCTGACAAAGGATCCATTGCATTTTGGATTCTACTTTCATGTTTTCTGCAATAAAACCTTCTGATCTCATCTTGAGAAATTCTAAGGAGCCACATATGGCTATACGCTTCCCAGGTTCATAAGCAAAGTATCACAGTTACTTCCAATTCAATCCAATAACTGAACATAATGGAAGCAGAAATGAGTTTTTAATTTCTCTCCTTGGTAATTTGGACTGGGTGGGGGGAGCACTCACAGCAGCTAACTCTGATTTTCCCATGCAAGGTGAAATGTGGTTTGTTTCACTTTGTACAATGATACATTACATCATTTTTTGCAAAAAAAGGAGAAGCAGTTTTACAGAATCACAAAATGATAAGGATTGGAAGGTGTCTCTGAAGATCACCCAGAGTAGGTCACACAGGAACATGTCCAGGCGGGTTTTGAATGTCTCCAG
>NW_010191752.1:3983-18622 GCF_000695765.1 Mesitornis unicolor | reverse complement strand
GAACACCCCACAGCCTCTCTGGGCAGCCTGTTCAGTGCTCTGTTACTCTCACAATAAAGTTTTTTCTTATGTTTAAGTTGGATCTACTGTGTTCCAGTTTGTGACCACTGCCCCTTGTTCTGTCACTGGGTACAACAGAGAAGAGTCTGGTCCCGTCTTCCTGACATCCGGTCTTCAAATATTTGTAAGTACTAATAAGATTCCCCCCTCAGAGTCCTCTTCTCCAGGCTAAACAGACCCAGCTCTCTCAGCTGGGGAATGCTCCATCCCCCACATCTAGGATATGCTCCACTTCCCACATCATCTTAGTGGCTCTACACTGGACTCTCTCCAGTAGTTCCTTGTTCGTCTTGAACTGGGGAGCCCAGAATTCGACACAGCATTCCAGATGTGGAATCTCCAGCAGGTCAGTCCCCATTCTGTACTAATACATGGGATTGTTTTTCCCTCAGTGCAGTACTCTACACTTCCCTTGTGGAATTTCATTAAATTTTTCCCCTTCCAACTCTCCAGCCTGTCTAGAATGTCACTGAATGTCAGCACAGCCTTCTGGAGCGTCAGTCACTCCTCCCAGATTTGCATCATCGAAAAACTTGCTGATAGTGCGTTCCATCCCATCGTCCAGGTCACTGATGAATATATTGAACAGAGCTGGACGCAGCATTGACCCCTGAGGAACACCACTAGACATAAGCCTCCAACTAGACTCTGTCAATAAGTCCCAGACAGCATACAAACTGTGCCACAGAAGAATTTGAGTCAAGACTTAAGGACAGCAACCCACATGAACAATCCACTTGGAAAATGAGTCATTTTCAAGAGTCACAGTGCTTGTCCTAGATGTTACAGAGCCAGGACATGTTCTGTAGCATGTTCAGCCAGCTTTTGACATCAATTTCTAAGGACAGGAGGCATCAGATATCTCTTTCAAAATTAGTTTCTAGATTGTTTAAGGGAATACTATAAAGAAACTATTTCCTTTGATGGAAACACATCAACATTATTGAAACTAATGGAAATTACATACCTGCAATGATGACAGAATAAGTAGAGCCACTATTTCAAGTGCCGTATGTCATAGCTAAAATATGTCCTTATTCCTTTTAAGTCTAAAGGAAGCACTTGACTTTGAAGAACTGTAATTCCAATAAAAACAAACTGATTTTAATCTAACTTTTGAAACTCAAACTACAGAAATTTTTCTGACTAGAAGAACATTACAGGTATGAATTCCCAATATTCCCAATAGGAGCTCGCAAAACAAAAAAAAAAAAGAAACTATGCTAAAGCACTGAAAGCTTCATTAATTGAAACTATTTTCTTACCACAAGGAGTATCTGTTACATCAGATAATTCTTATGAGCTTCTCCAAAGTAGCATGCTATATATTCAAAACACATTAATGCTCAGCTATTTAGTGGTCTTTTGTCAAGTTCAGCTACAACAGGAGGAGGCAGCTGTGTTCGTACAGCTGAGAACACTATGCAACTTGTCTTGCTCAGATAGCCCTGCTGTTGTTTTGTTTCCTGTTATTTTTCCCCAGCCTTTCAATAAAGCTGCTCACATTGAGTTCCCCATCTCAAAACCCTTTTGGGAGCACGAGTGTGAATACATGAAAACTGCTTGGCCATTAACTGTTAGTATGGCTTTAAGTTCTAAAACTTGCCTTTTTGACAAATAGAGCTGTGTTGCAAAAACTGAAGGCCAGATTCTGCTGTCAGTTGTACAGTGTTTATCTGTAAATTTCACTGTCGTAGTGAGCAATTTGAATCATATCATTTTATAAGTCCTGATGTGCAGGATTTTCTCTGGAGGATAGGCAGCTCAGGCAAAGCAGGAGATACAACTGATGTAGAAGAGCAGTATTACGTAAAATTGTGCATCATGGCTTCAAAATCATTGTGTCAGTTTGCTTAAGAGTCTTGGCACTGTTTTCAGCAGAAAATAGTATCGAAGCAAAGTTCAGTGTACAAAAATACACTATATCAGATTTCTTCAGTCCAAGGAAGTGAGACTCGGGATTCTCATTTTTCTTAAAGCTACAAATAAAATAATAGAAAGGTTAACCAACCACTGGCTCATTAAGTTGTAAAACAATGTGTTGCTCTCTTGAGAGAATGAACAATGATTGTTTTCAAGAAGAAACATTGCAGTGACCAAAGTTTTGCCTTTCTAGAGTTGGGCACATCAACTCAAGTGAGCAGCAGTGAAGCTCCCTATTGATAGCAATAGTGAGTTTCTAGACAAGCCCCATTTCCTGAACCAGACTTTCTGGAATTCTAGCAGGGATAAATAAGAAAAACTGTTGCTCCATGTGCTTCATTGGCTCACCTCTTCAGTGAAGTCTCTATTTCTGCAATACATATTTTCAGGAGTTTTAAGAAAGTTTTACAGCATGCCAAACACTTAGCTAAACCTTAGGGGGTGTCTAAATGCTAGTTACTTATAAACAGCAGTAGAAAATGGTATGTTAAGTAGTTATAAGCATTTAGCATAACTATGAAGTTAAACATTTCAAACAAAATCTTTGGAACATGAATTCCTGTCCCTGGTGAATCAGTGGCAGGTTTGCTGCTGATGTATTGGAGTCATGGATTTGTTTTGAATAACATGCTAAACTAAAGCCCTATCTCCTACTGAGTTCTTCCTACACATCCTTGCATATATGCCACACTACTTAATCAAAATATAACCATGATTTCTAACTGTAAAAGGTTTTTCATAAACTTTTTCAGCATTAGGGTAATTCAGACAGCATCACCTCACCAATTTCTAGCACAAGCTGCATGGCTATAGTTCAGGCCAGCCTTCTGCATCTGAATGTCACATCAAATGTAGAAAGTTTGGGCTTTTATCTTAAAGGGATGGAAGTTACACAACTTTCTGAACATTTTTTTTGTTACTATGGACCTTACTGTAAAATTAACTGAAGACAATGGTATTATTCTCATTGAAAATACTATTCTCACAAGCAAGTCATGTCAAAGGAGGCAAATATAATCTGGCATTAAATAAGAAAAATTAAAAGTTAAAGAAACAGGTGTAATATCTATGTAAACTTTCCAGTTTATTCTTAGTTAGTCTTTCTTCTCTGTTTTAGCAGTATCTTTTTCTTCTGGCTGTAACGCTACGAAAACTTAAGATTATTTTGTTTTTACAATTTTACCCTTTGACCACCCCACAAAACTTTATTTTAATCCTTTAATCCTCTAACTTTCTTAATTAAGTTCTGAGTATTTAAAATAGTTATAGACTTTTTTTTTGGGGGGGAGGGGGAATTATTCACTTTAATTACTGTTCTGTGATGAATATTTAATGTATATGATCATTACAGTGTCAGAAACAAAAAGTATAACCCCACATAAAATGCTACATAAAATTATGAAGTGTAGGAAGTGTTCTACAAAAACAGAGATGGAAATCAAGAGTTGTAAGGAAGTCAGTAAGTTAGTTTCTACTTAAAAAATAATAGGTTATTACTTCTAAATTACTAACAAGTTTTTCATATACCTATAAAGCACCCAGTCTCAGTGTTAATTTTGACATATCAAGGAACGTTATAGAATAACTTCAGGCTTGCTGCAAAGCAAAGTTTTTTCCGCCGTACTCAGGTATAGCTGGTATCAACAGAAGAGCTGTCAGCTTTTTTTTCCACAAGTATGCTATCTTCATTGACCTTGAATTGTCATCTGCCTCCAACAACGGCAGTCAAGATCCTCTGGGATCCTACTTTTCCTTGGTGCCAAATATTCTGTCCTTTCATGGTTTTCCTCATGCCTCCCAAGCTGTTCCTGTGACATGTTATTCAGTGGCTCCTCTTCATATCTTTTCAGCTTTCTGTGGGAGTTCTGTCCCTGCCACCCTTTTCTCCACTGTGCTTATCTCAGAAACACTCTGATCTCAAGATAGACAGCTCACAGAGCTACCTTTCTGCTCCTCACGCATTCCCTTCAACAGAGACTGAAATCCTAGTATGCCTTTCTGACAGTTTTCATGAATACCTGGTTGCCAGTTCAAACAGCATGCAGCTAAAGGACAGCCTTTGATGTCTTTTCAATCCACCCTGATGCTTCAGAGCTATGCTGCAAGTCTGCTTGTCATCAGGTACATAAATTCTGTTTTCCTTGACTCAGATGTCCCTCCACGTCTCTCTAGTTTCCCAGATATCTGTAAGTCTTGCAAGCAGATAGCTGATACTAATTGCCTTTCCAGTACTGCAGCAGCCTTTTCTCTGACCTTGACAGATGCATATTTGCCTTGCTCGTGTCTCCTCTGAATGCTGTTATGATGATCAGTTGCTTTGACTGTGCCTTTCCTTTCTTTTAATCTCTTCATTATTCCTTATTTTTTGTTGCGTGAATTGTGTTTCTGGTGGTTTTTTTTAGTCCCTATTTGGTTAGTCCCTTAGCCACCTCCTGTTTGATATCACAAGGCTAGCTCCCTCCTCATTTCTACTAAAGGGCCAAAAATGTTCAGCCACTACCTGCCATTTGCTATGTTTTCAGGAGTCCTTTGTGCTTTCTCCAACACTGCTGCACATACTTAGGACACCTATAAATAGATGTTAAAATTAGCTCATTAATCTTCTTCAACCCCGCCTTTTCCGTTATTTCCACACAAAAACTCTTTAATGATTAGGCTATTTATCATGCTGTCTAACATTGTTTCATTGCTTCCTAGTACATCCACAACTATCTGGTCTCCATCTGTTACCTCATTTGCTATTTCAGCTGCAAGCTTTTGGGGTGCAACAGAATCAGAACTGCGGCCTTTGTTTGTATAACAACAAAACAATTTCTTGGTCCAGAATTGTTGCTCTAAACCGTTGCCAAAATACAATAAATAGAAGTGGCACATATCAAACTCTAAAGTTACATGCTTGGTCTAGGTGTGAAGCAGTGCCTGAAGAAGCTAGAGCTGTCCGTGAGGCCAGACCTGATACTCTCTATAATCTAGTCTGATGGTCACATGCAAATGCTGTATTGCTGTAAAGCCACTGGGTCAGTCTGTCCATAGTCCACCTGGAGAAATGGATGCCATAAAACAAATCCACTGCTCTCATTCCTTCACCAGTAATTGTATAGCACAAACTAACTCAGAAACCGTAACACCAAAGATTGTGAAACAGTCTAAACTCTGATCAGAAGATGTGCTGAACCATGGCAGGATAGGGCTGTGAAAGCAGATAGTTTTTCTTTTAATTTTGCCTTGCTCAGTTTCAGGCACTGTAGAAGCACCTGCCTTCAGAAAGCGCTGAGCATTTACTGCTGAAAATCAGACCCTAGTAAAGATTTGCACTCTGCCAGATGGGGTCCTGGTTCACCATAAAGAATGTGCATATTCCTCACTTTGTGCCCAGTAACCCCTGCACTACACAGCCTCATGTCCAAAGCTATGTGCACCTAGCAAAATTAAGCTGCAATTGCAGCATGTACTATGTTGCTGTGCCATCTTAATCTCACTGGTGTAGGTAAAACCTGCAATGAAGGCAAAGACAAAAGGGCTTTGTCCCATTTAAGAAACATAGATTAGATATGTATCCAGGATTTCCAGACAAATCATGTGCTATCTGGGTAAATCTGTCAGAGACTGGCTGGGACCTTCATTTTGGTCATACCAAGAAAAGATGAGGATCAGGCCAAGTAGGATATTGCTGTTTGCACAGGACAGATGGCTGGCTGGAGGCCACTGGAAGGCAGTGATTTTCCCAAAAGGAGAGCTGTTGGCTGTTGAAAGGGATGGCGACGCTCATTCCTAATAATAATAAAACGTTTCACCTGTGGAATGGGTTACTATGTGCATGTACCTCAAAGGCTCAGTATTGTTCAATTCAACTACCTGTTTAGTTGTTGATGCTTGTAGGTTTATGTGTGATAGATAAATCTACCATCTATCTAAAAACTCTGAAGACAGTAAAAGATAGTGATAAAAACAAGTGGTTCTCATAGCCCAAGGCACAAATATGTTGTTTGCAGAGGTCAAGAGAAGCGTGTCCCTCCTGCACACTGCATGAGAGATGAACAGTCAAGGTCTCTTGAACACTGAAAGGCAAAATGGGATGAGGGCACTTGGCTGCTCAGAAATGGCACATGTATCCTTGTTTCAGAAAGGTGAACATGGAACTGCCCAAGTTGAGTGATTCCAACCATAACACTGATATTGAAGTTCTTGTGTGTTTCAAAAATGTTGAAGTAGGGAAGTTACCTGGGAACATCCACACACATTTGGAATCATGACTACAGAGTGAAAGAAAAAAGTCCCAAAGAATATATTTAAATGAAATGGGCTGTAAAGGATCTGAAATTTGTGAAGATTGATATCCCAATTTTATAAAGACGAAAATACTGGTGGCTTTTTAAGTTAAATGTTTTAGTAAGAGCAAAGAAAAATAGTCAATTGTCAAATTTTCCTCCTTCTAAGGTAATAGAAGTGAAAAATTAACTAAGAAGATTCACTGTGAAAGAACTGAATAAGATTACTTCATGTTACAAATCCTCTGATCTCTACACAGAAATCACCAGTTCATTTACCCCAGGCATGCTCTATTCCAGCATTTTCCATGGCAAAGTTTCATTCTAGAGAGCTTTATAAACTCAAGCTCAGGTAATAATATTTTTGTGTCTGACTTGCATTTTTTTTGCTATTTAGTTGTTCTTCACAATACATAATCAAGAGCAATTATCTAAATATAGATCTTACTTCACATGTTTTGTATGTAACAAGTAAACACGGGGGCTTCTATATACAGTATTGACCCATTTCTGATTACGCTTCACAGGTCTGTAAAGCTACTTCCTCCTCCATTATACAACAACGTTTGAGAAGGTAAATCATGGCAAAAATTCTAATTTGTAAGTTGACAAGCAGGAAAGCTGTAGAATTTCATTTTCTCCTTACATCTGCCCACTTACAGGAACTAGTTTTCCCACAAGAATGCTGGGGTTTTTGTGCTTAGGTGGCCAAAGTATGCTGAGCTATTTCATGACACCCAGTACATGTGTGAACCACTTTCATGTGTAAAGTAGTTCCTGATGAGTTTCTGTTAGGAATACAATCAAGATGTAAATTTGCATCTAGAAATACTTAATACCATATCAATATCTGCTAGGCTATCAAGCTTAACCATGTACGCCGTGAAGTTACGAAGAACTTTTGCTTAGCCTTTCTGAGAGCAATCTCTTTGTCCAAGTTACTCCTTTACACATTTGCAGTTGCAATGATGCATTCCCACCAGCACTTCTCAAAATAAACACATCTACCCCCTAATGGAAAGCAAATGAACTCAGTTCTTAAAGTTGATTCTGGTAACTCAGTCTGTGACATGTTCTGAGTAGGGCTGGCAGAATGGGCCAGACACATCTTCACCATCATGGTAATACAGGGATGGATTCTCAAGCTCAAATGACACTATCACTACAGCAGTTCTGACGTGAGGATACAAAACCAAACTCCACAGACTGTAAGATTGTAAAGTGGGTATGTTTTATTCAGCACTGGGCGGCACGGGAGAAGTTTCTCCAGATCATGCCTGCACCAGATGCTGCAGTTTGCCTCACTTATATGCAGCAAAGTGTTACATATTCATAAGGTTTCCCAATACACCTTTACATATGCACGACCTATCCCCACATCGTATTAAAATTGGGTCCAAGAAGTCCTCCTCTGGTCTGCGCTTGCACAGTGTCTCCTGGTGGTGGTTGTGGAAGGGCGTGGGGGATGAAGGCAAAAGGCTCATCTTCATCACCGCTAGTAACCTTTTGCTCTTGTGCCAACTCAGTTGTTTTCTGGCTCTTGCCCAAACTGCAGGGTCGGTTTTAGCCAGTTCTGGAGACAATTCTCTGGTTCTTATCAGCAAGGCTCCCTGCTTTACCCAATTTGTGCAGTAACCAGTATGCTTAGTATGCACAACAATTAGTAAGTGATAAGCAACACAATGTTTCCCAAGGTTTCTTCAATTCCCTCTTTCACTTCCACCTGCTGCCCTCTGGCCCTGACTTAAATCTGGAGTGAGTCGTGTGCTTGTCACTGCACTTTTGGGGTAGGAAAGGCTAAAATCTCAACCTTCATGTCTACAAGAATCCCAGGTAGGCTCATGCCTACCACCAGCTCACCATATCACCCCAGCACCTTCCTGTCCCCTGCTTCCTACCTCACACTCCTGCAACGTGCCCTGGTCACAATAGCCTGAATTCCTGTCAAGAAAGGTGTGAAGTGGTGCAGCAAAACTAATAAGCCTGAACTCAGCCCTGCTGAGAAAGTAGTGGGGCTGTAATTTAAGTGAGCTGTAAGTGGAGAGCTCAATTAAAAATGGCTTAAATTCAGTGGCACATTTAATCTCTGTACAGATTTAGACATAGGTACTTTGATAAACTCAAATTGACAATAACATGGGCAGAAAGGAAACACCAAGACAAAAATTTATTGTTCATACAATTTAAATCTTACCAGCTGAATAAGTGACTCAAAGAATTATTAGTCTATTATCTAATTATCACAGAAAAAGAAAAAAGAAGTCTAGACTTGCCACTCCCCTGCTGTGCTTCCTTGGTTATCAAACCACCACTTTACCCCCACACACACAGTCTGTTTCCACTGTGTCCTTGCTTGCAAGGCATTTGCTATCAGGCCATACCTGTACTTCTCTATCTACTACCATTACGCTACAGACGCAAATATTTCATTCTACACAGAATAATACTTGTTACTAGCTATATAAAACCTCTGGTTATATCATATGTTAATAAGCCAAAGTAAAAAATTAGGCCATAGCCACCAGACCATGAGAAAAAAAATTACAGTTACAGCTATACAAGCTCGAAAAGCACCAGTCAGCCTCAATTCAGACAAAGTCTGACAAGTTCTGTGACTCTACAGGGTTAGCTTGAAGCCTGCTGCCTCTTCATCAGTGATAGTAATACCCTGTTTACCAGGCTACAACAAGGTTAGATGCAATCCTGAGGTGCGGATATACGTCTATATGTGTATATATAATGTTCCTCAGCCAGAGAGAGTGGACTCAGCTTAAACTGCCAAAGTCCACAGGGTTAATACCTTTTTCGTACAGTTGTGTTCTGTGTCACACCAGTAATGAAATGCCAGTCTTTTCCTGATCTGTTTGCCGTTGTTCCATGCTGGATTTCCAAACAGACCAGACCTTAGCAGTTTTGTAAGAAATCATAAATAAACTCCCTAATGGAAAATGTAAGTGTTCATGCCCCCAAATTAGAACCGCCATTTTCTTTTGTTGTCCTCTATAATTTCTGCTTTACCTCATTTATGACCATTTTGTACTCAGCACTGTTGTTTTCTATCTTAAAATCAATTCCAACCTACTTGGGAATTGCTTTGCCTTTTTTCATCTTCTATTTTATTTTATTTTTTTCCCTAAGGGTGCATGCCCCTTCCCTTTCAGATCAAAATAAGACGTATCTTCACATTTGGATGCTTTGAACTACTATCTACTACGCCATTCTACTATGCCTTGTTTCTTCACATTTCTCAATGGAAGCTTGCCCTGGAATTATTTTTAATAAATCTAGCCCACAAACTCATGTTTCGAAGTACAAAGAAGCAGGTAGACCAGACCTCTTGCATGAGTTTGGGTTTTCTTCTTCCAAAAATCAGAGGGGGAACTAAAATGTTTTTCAAAACACATGTCAAGAAATGCACCCTTCCCAGACCCAGCTGTTTTGAAATGGGGTGCATTTTAAAAATACCTATTTCTAACAAAACGTTGTTATTAACTTACCTATTCCATTTCTATTCATGCAGTCCAAACATTTCTAAAATTAACTGGTTTACTCTGGAGAAGTTCTCTGCAGAAGAGGTTTCAAATAAGTTTTCAACCTTTCTTGCCTGCAATGTGTCTAGAAAAGACAGTCAGTGGCTACAGTCCTCTCCCATTTCTACTTTATTAAAAGCTTTGTTAGGAAACAATGGAGGGAACAATTTGGTCTCCATGTATCAGATGACTGTCATCCATAGGAATGCGTATGTTGATGGTGTCACCACTTGGCTGGGGTTTTCCCCAGCTCATAGAGCTTGTTTCTAGCTGGGCACAGCAGCTGAAGCAATGAAAAATAACTGGGAGATTCTCACTGCCACAACCAAACACCTCACTCTCATTCTGGCATCAGCTAGGAGGGCTCAGTTTGATCCCCGTGAGTACATACAGCTGGAACAAATCCTCTGTGATAAACATTGACTTCAAGGAACATGCTTTTATTGCACAGCTTATCTGAGTGCATAAGTATCCATAGGGCTCCCATACCCATGAGACACAAGGACTTCCTCTGCCTCCACAGTGATGTGAAGCGGAGTCTCTCTAATCCCAGTCAAATGGTGCTAGAATATTTTCATTCTTTGGCACACAGAGGAACTAAGGGAACTAAAGCAGAAGGGCAGTATATAGGTTTCCTAGCCAAGAAAGTGGACTAGATAGCACTGGAAGCTAAATAGCTAAGATTAAAATCTTAAACAGATCAGCTCAGCCATGTGTGGAGTAGGATCATACTCCCATGGATTTGTGTGATGGAACAGAGGGTTAATTAGAGACACCACCGAAATAAAAGACTGAAATAACCTTACAATGACAACAAGCCACTGCAATACTGTAAATACTTTGGCCTTGCTGGGGATCTGACAGATTCTGTGACTGAAGAAGACTGAAGCTACCATGGATTACTAAAGCATAGTCCCAGATACTGTTTAGAGTATGCTGGTTTATAGTTTTCACCAATTCTTTTTTAGTGCATGGTTTTATTCTGTATTTATACAAAAACTCAAGCTTCATTATCTGTCTCTTCACATACCTTGAAAATAGCTTTCCATTTCCTGAGCAAGTTCTTCAGGAGTGGCTGTGAGGCTTTTATTCTTTATATATGTTTTCATCAATGTTTGCAGCTTTATTTATGAGACCCACTGCTGTGCTTCCTCAGAGTTTAACAGATTACTACTATCGTAGTCAGTGAAAGAGAATACTACTCTTAGAATACATACCATCCTTCTGAGACTCTCACTTTGAAATAAGTCTTTTACTCTGAATAGATTTGCCCTATGAAGCCAGACATATATAGCCTTACTTTGAGACCATCAAGTCATTTTCTGGGAACTGAGATAATTTGTCTTAATAAATAATGATCTGGTTCAACAATGCTCATAATTTTGAAAAGACTGGGGGCTACCAATTTTTCTTTCATAGTGCATTATGAAAACAAAATTTGTTTTAAAAATCATCCTTACCTAACATTTTAGGAAGTAGTCTCACCATTTGTATTGTGGGCTTTTCTTTCATTTCCTCTTTTTATTCATACCCATCTAATCTTTCTCTCAGCTGGCCGTATCGTGTAGACAGGTTCTCAGTACAGTATATTTCAAGGCAGTAAATACACCACCCAACCGACTGAGAACAGAAAAAGCAGTTAGTACTTTACAAAACTCCCAATGGAGTAAAGAAAGCATATCACAGTTATTGGAAGAAACTAGTAATATACCAGATGCAGAGGACCATTTGATGGAAAAAAAAATCAAGAATAATTTTGTATAACAAATAATTTCATGATCTGTTCATGAACTAGCTGGGAATATTACAGTTGTTTGCTGAATAAATTATTCATTGTGAAATATTTCCTCAGCACCATCTGTGACTGTAAAGTTCTTCTCAAAGCATTTTACTCTCATTTCACTAAGGACTCAAAGTTAAAGCCTCTCTGTGTGTAAACATCCTGGAATAGAGGCTGCCGCAGGTGTTATAGTAAATATAAACTAATTACTCCAAACACAAATAAGATAAGAGAGGCAATAGTACCAAAAAACATTATTATATAGTTTTGGTGTCTGGGTGCAGAACATCATCAGTCACTGAAATCTGAGAAGGATGGGAAAAAGATAAGATGGGAGGGCCAACCTCTCTCTTCTGCTGCCCTTCCCCTTCACCGGTTCTCCTACAAGACATGTGAATTCTGCTGCTCATGCTCTCTCCACCCTCTAGCCACCCCTATTTTCTTCCTTCCACATCAGCATCCCCAAGTACTTTCATCTGCTTCTCTTCTGCAAGATCCTTTTCAGCAGAGATGTCTTTGTTCTTGGCACTACAGGGCTAAAGCTTGCTCACTTGAGCTGGGTGCTGCTGCTGCTTCTCCCTTCATCCCTCGCCTTTCATTCTGCCAAGGTGCAAGAAAACAGCCCCAGGTATCACCCAGAGGAGAGGCAGTCAACGTGTTCACTGCTGAGTCAGTCAGCACACCACTCTGCCTCACCACACAGACAATCATGAGGAGAAAGCTTCAGAGGAACATCCCACACTGGGCTAGGGAGAAGCAAGAATAATGTTCTTACTTTTTTACTACTTGCTAGAAACGGCAGTCTTCATTTATAGAATTTTGTTTGCCTTAGCACATCAACCACTTCTGCCTCCCATTCCAAGGGCAGTAATATGTAATGTGGTTGCTAGTATCTGAAAGTTACTCTAAACCCATTCTTTGTAATGTGTGTGTATATATGCATGCACACACACAAAAAAAAAAAAGTAGAGCATTTGTATTCGAAAGGGCCAGGCTCACAGAAAGGAAGTGTGACACTATTGAGAATCAACTGCACCAAAGAAGTGGGCATTGTTCATTTTTGGCAATGATCGTTTTTCTTCTGTCAGAATACATCAAATGCAGAGTAAAGTCTACATAATGAACACAATAAGTCCAGAGTAAAATAAAATCAGTAAAAGTACTTTTTGAGAGAGGAATGGAAACCAAAGAGGCCTTGTATGTTCTTTGTGCCTCTACTTCTAAAATGCCTACTATATGACTAACATTACTCACTGATACATCTGTTGGAACATATTTCAGAAAAGTAATGCTTTCTCCCTCCACCCTCCTCCAGCGACTGAAGGCAGAATGTCTCATAAAGGCAAAGCTTTGCAGATGCTTTAAGACCCACTGTTGCCCTGCCGTTTCCAAATGTGGTGCAGGTGCCGGAGCTGTTGTTACAAAAGTTGTGCCGAGCACATCAAGGTCCAAATCCAGCCAGCCAGGTCAGTCTTGGCTCTTCACATAGGACTCAGGATACCTAAGAAAAGCTGAGATTTGTAGCCACTGGTAAGGATTTATTCCTTCTCTTCACTGTTCAAGTTATCCTATTAATTCATGGTTTGACACACTAGCTCTTGTCATCATTACCTCTTTTCATGATGTGCAATGGCAGAAAGCAGATCTTTCTCAGCAGGTTCAATTCAGCGCAGAGTTTAAAAGCCCCCTCAAAAATTCCTGATATCGCAGTTGATCTAGAGAAAATGTGGCTCAACAAGCCACTGGCTGTGTGATCACACCTGACAAAAATCTGTAACAGTTTTAACTTCCGTATATATATATACATATATATCTGAAATTCTTACATAAAGCCTAAAATTTCTGCCATTTAAAATCAGATCTTTCCTTACTCCCTGGAATACGTTTTATTTTTTCCCAACATTTTTTTTATTAAGCAAAAGCTTTGTAGTGTGCTTCCGTAAAAACTTATGTTTTGCTGAGGCTAACCTGAGGGAAATAAATAATCTTTTGTGTATGTGCACATTAGTATAAGAAAAACATGTTCTCTGCCTGCAATATTGTCTGTGAAACAATCTTCGCAAAGTTGGTATGAGTACAAGGTGGTACTTTAACTGAAACCTAGGACAAAAATAAATTAAAAAGTATTTCACTACGTAGAAGAAAAATAATTGCCCTGTCCTTCATTTGGGGCTCTGCACCCAATGCTAAAATTTAAGAACAGTCCTGGAACTAAAAAATCTTGAGTTTTATTCCATAGGAAAGTTGCTGATGGCCCTAGAAATTCTTTCATCCTGGCTATCAGGTTTTTTTCTCTAATCAGACTCAGATTTCTTATAGGAAAGAATAAGAAAATAAAAGGAAGGAAACAAACCTCTTTGAGAGGAAATGTATACCTGAGCATGACATTTCATTTGATTATTCTTAGAAAGGACTGTTTGCTAAGAAAAGGTCTATTTGCAGAGATGAAGGTAATTCAATTAATAAAATACAGACTGTAACCAGTTCCTAGATTCATAGGCTACTTATGAGCAAGATACTTGTGATATCCCATTTATCTGAACATAATTCATTAAAAGGTCAAGCATAGTAAATCAGACATGAGTAGCACATGAAGTATCTGACCAAAGCTTGTGTATTAGAATTCATGTTATTCTCTGAAGAAATTTTTACATTAAAATTGTGTTCACTAGTAATTTACAAGTCATTTACAATGACTAGTAAATGTGATCACTAGTCATTTAGTATGCTTAATAGAAGTCTATAAGTGATACTGGTTTATGGTATATACATTGATAATACACACACTTCAACTAGAAGAAAAGAATAATTTCCTAACCTCATCATTGTAAATATATGAAATAAGATTGGGGATTTTTTCCTCCTGAAATGTCAGCATAAGACATTGAAACAGGTTGTTATACCTGGAAGTGTTTATGCTGTACTCTGAGTGCAAAAAAAAAAATTTCTATGAGACAAAAATTCCATCATTTTCATGTTCTCATATTTCTTCAGGAAGGTTCAAGAACTGCAAACAGTCCTTAACATTTTTTCTTTGCCCTAGCTCATCTGCACTGTTGTCTCATAGGCCCTGATCTA
>NW_010191752.1:0-3952 GCF_000695765.1 Mesitornis unicolor | reverse complement strand
GCTGAAATTACAGCCCTCACAATATATCCTAACTAAAACTTAACCAAGTCACAACTTCAGAGGCAGAACAATATTTTTTCTGATGCTGAAATATGAGAGCTTGGCCAATTCTTTTTTGGAGATATATGTTTGCAGGAAAGAGAGAGATTTTTCAGAGGAAATTCCATAGGTCATCACTCAGGAACGAAGGTCCAACGCAAAGCTTTGAACAGCAAAATTTTGTTACAGAGGCAACCAAAATCTGACACTAATAGGAATTGCCAGGGATTACTTCTCCATATTTTCAACATAAAACTTCTGAAATCAATGCTCACTCTCATGACCCAAGCAAAATATGCGTCTGACCTTAATAACTTCTGCAATCCTCATTCCTTGTTATCAAGTCTGTAGTCACATCGAACATCATTTTTTTTAAGTTCTTAGAAGAACAATTATCCCAAACCAACATGAAGACACCCTCCACTTTACTATATGCATACTGTTAAACTGTTAAATCTGCTGCCCTTCAGCAGTATTTTACAAAGTAGATGAAATTTAAATCAGAACTCAGAAAACTACTCAAAAAGACCATATTTGATGTGCCCACACACTATTTCCCTTATTCTTGCTAATAAGAAAGGAATCAGGTTTTATATTAAATATTTGTAAAATACACGCACCACCATAGCAGTTATTTCATGTTCACAGCTGTTAAAACATAAAGTGAATTACAGACCATGTCCTGAGCACACTGAATTAGATTGGATGCAGTCACTACCCCACTAGTGCAAACTTTGTATCTAAATATACACCTTTTTTCTGTGTCACCTTAACCAAAAATACATGCCCATAGAGAGGAGAATTAAAAGGGCAAAACCAATTCCAAGAGTGAGAAGACTCTTCAAACACACAGCAAGCTGATACCTGGCTCCCGTTGTGACTTTGGGCACAATTAAAGGCTTTCTGTTGGAAAAAATTTTGTAGAATACAACAAATACACCTAGAATCACAAACTGGTTTGAGGCCAGAGGGGGCCTTAAATATCATCTAGTCTAATCCCCCTGCCATGAGCAGGGACACCTTTCACTAGACCAGGTTGCTCAAAGCCCTGTCTGACCCGGACCGCGTCTAGGGAGGGGCCATCCACAACTTCCCTGGGCAACCTGTGCCAGTGTCTCACCACGCTCACAGTAAAGAATTTCTTCCTAGTATCTAATCTAAATCTAACCCTCTTTTAGTTTAAAACCATTACTTCTTTTCCTATCACTACCCTTGTAAAAAGTTCCTGCCCAGCTATCTTGTAGGCTCTCTTCAGGTACTGGAGGGCTGCTATGAGGTGTTCCTAGGGCCTTCTCTGCTCCAGGCTGAACAATGTCAACTCTCTCAGCCTGGCCTCTTCAACAGAAGAGGTGCTCCAGCCCTCTGATCATCTTCATAGTCCTCCCTCAGAACTCAATCCAGCAGGTCCATTTCATTCTTTGGTTGAGGGCCTCCAAGCTGGACGTATCACTCCAGGTAGGGTCTCACAAGAGAGGAGTAGAGGGGGACGATCACCTCCATCAACTTGCTGGCCATGCTTCTTTTGATGCAGCCAAGGATACAGTTGGCTTTCTGGGCTGCAAGCACACATTCACTGTTCAGTGGATAAGGAATTGACTGGATGGTCTCATCCAGAGAGTAGTGGTCAAAGGCTCAATGTCCAGATGGAAGATGGTGACTATTGGTGTCCCTCAAGGGTCTGTACTGAGATCAGTGCTGTTTAATATCTTCATTAATTATACTGACAGAGGGATTGAGTGCACTCTCACCAAGTTCGCTAATGATACCAAACTGGCTGGTGAGGTTAGTGTGCCAGAGAGACAGGATGCAATCCAGAGGGACCTGGACAAGCTGGAGAAGTGGGTCCAGGTGAACCTCATGAGGTTCAACAAGGCCAAGTGCAGGGTCCTGTACCTGGGTGGGAGCAATCCCCATTACCAATACAGGCTGGGGGACGATGTGCTGGAAAGCAGCCCTGAGGAAAAGGACTTGGGGGTACAGGTGAGTGAGAAGCTGGATATGAACCACCAATGTGCATCTGCAGCCCAGAAGATCAAACACATCCTGGCCTGCATCAAACGAAGCGTGGCCAGCAGATCGAGAGAGGTGATTCTGCCCCTCTACTCTGCTCTGGTGAGACCTCACCTGCAGTACTGCGTCCAGTTCTGGAGCCCTCAGTTCAGGGAGGACATGGAACTGTGGGAGCAGGTCCAGAGGAGGGTCACAAAGATGATCAGAGGGCTGGAGCACCTCTCCTACAAAGACAGGCTGAGAGAGCTGGGGTTGTTCAGCTTGGAGAAGAGAAGGCCCCAGGGGGACATTATATATAGCAACCTTCCAATACCTAAAAGCTGCCTATAAGAAAGTTAGGGAGGGACTGTTTACACTGTTCATATCAATACGATGATTATGAAAAAAAGCAAACCAACAACAATTAATCAGAAGTAAATAATAAAGTCCTTAAGGCATTAACATTTATGGTGTGAATTTTCCTTCCTTGTTTAGGCATTGAAAATATGCAGAGTATTTATCCTCACAATCTCCTTCCAAAGACCAGAGGCAATGAGAAACTGAAGGTAAGAATGAAAAGAAAAATGGAAAGAAAGGTAAGATGGAGTGATGATACCCCTAAGATGGAGTGATGATACCCCTAGGTACATTACTAACAGCACAGTCAGACCCTATTCAGGAGAGCATGGACAACTTGACCATGGGGCACAGGCAGCTTAGAAGAGATGAGAGAGTACTGGTAAGATGGGAAGAGGACAACATTTGTGTCTCTGCTTATGGAATAGAAAATACAAGGGAATGACAGAAGAGTACACTGCATTTATTGACCCTTCCCTGCTGCACACACCTATTTAAAGATTAGTTCTCTGGTTCAGTCACCATTGTGCCAGCAATGACATGGGAAACATGACAAAAATCATGCAAACAATGAACAGCTTGCACCTCTTCTCTCACTACACACTTACACTCTTAGCTCCCTGGCACAAGCATGAGCATGTCCTGCTTAAAACTGTGGCACTGTCAATAGCTAGTCATATATATACAATATTGAGTAACTGTGTGAAAGTCATAGGAACACCATACAATCTTAGCCTAAAAGTAACATACTTAAAATTTTCTCCAGTTACACTGTGTTTACAAACAATTTCAGATAACTCTAAAAATATGCCAGAAAATTATTCACTGTACGTAATTATGAATAGTCCAATCATCTCTAACAAAATTACACTGTTTTGTTTTGGTAAGCTGCACTTCTCAGAAAATTATATATTGACTCTTTAGAACTCTAATGAAAATTAATATCATCTCCCAGTACTTGCCTCTGTCCTTTTCCAGTCCGTTATGATCTTTTCAGTATATAAAAATGTGCTTTTTCTTTAGTTCTGCTACTAACTTTTATCATTTTGCTTATTTTCTGTCCTAATACGTGGAACTTTATCACCAGATTTCAAGATTTAACCCTTCTTTTTTTTAACAACACAACATTATAGAGTCAGACAGTGTTAGAATATTAGAAATAATTATGAAAAGTTGCTGTTAGTTTTATGGGTAACATCAGTCTCTGATGAAGTGTAATAATAAACTTATTAGGCAATACTGCAACCTGTTATGACATCTTTCTGTCTTTTTAGATCCAGACAGAAATCCTCCCTAGTTGTTGTTCTGCATATTCCTAACAGCAGTTTGATCAAATTATAATACAAAAAAACAACCATGCAGTGTGTTATTAAAATAAGCAAAACACAGCTTCAAAAAAGCACAATAAGTAGCACATGCAATAGATGTAATGTTTTCATCTTCAACCTATACTTTTTTATATAGAGAAATCGTTGTAGCACCTCTCCACTTTAAGGAAGATGTTCTGTTCTGATAAGTGTGTTGATAATTACCTCGTGCTTCACAGAATCACAGAATCACAGAATCG
>NW_010191751.1:33354-39473 GCF_000695765.1 Mesitornis unicolor | reverse complement strand
TTCCCGAGGGGGTTCAGGGAAAAGCCCCCCGCGGACATCTCCCTCCCTCACACCAAGGAGCCGGCGCCGCGCTGGGAGCGGAGCGGCGTTTGCTCTGGCGGGTCGCTGTGGAGAGAGCCCGTCGCTGGGAATTGCGCTCAGCTTCCAGTTTTCCTGGGCAGTCGTCCGGGGATCGCTTTCGGGTGAGGAACGAGCCCGGTCAGTGCCAGGAGTTTCTTCCCGGGGTGCCGCTGCTTGCAATGGCTCCCTCTGTGTCAGCACCTGCCCAGGTGAGGTTTCCCGTCCGTACTGTGCGCGGCTGCGCAAACCTTTCCCCGTTGCTGTCTGTCAGTTTCAGAAGACAGTGCCGCATTTTTTGGACGATTTAAAGTGATCGGTAGGTTTGATTCAGTGAGGAGTCATAAAAGCATAAGTCTGAATACTGAATTAGTTAAAATCTTTGTCGCGAACAAAGGTGGGGATATAACGATGAAAATTATATTTTCTCAGGCAAACAAAGGAAGAAAACAACATGTTTTTTTGTGTGCTTAACATCACCTTTCTGTTGTACCTTACATTTGGTGGCAGGCGAGTGTAGTGTTTAAAGGGCCTTGCTTTACAGCTTTCTTGTTGTCCATGCACATAATCCTTTGAACTCGAGGAATTTACAAAGCTTAAGGGGACTGATCTAACTAAATGCAAAGCATGGCTTCACACTTTTAAGTCTGCATCTCTACTGTCTCCATTCATGACCATTTTCTCAGACATCCAGAACTGTATCTCTCAGTGTATGCAAATCTACAGAAAGTGTCTGACTTTTGGCAATACACGCATACCAAAACAGTTTAAAAAATATATCTGTATTGATTACTTACTTCTGGTGCCTCAGGGCTCTAGTGCTAGCTGTACATGGAAAAAGAGTAATTTAGGAGGCTAGGTTTGTATTAAACAAGTGAGATAAATGTCTCTAGATTGGGCTCTTGGGGACTGTTTCAGGGTAAGAGCATGCAGTGCTGATAGAACTTGCTCATTACTGGCTAGCAATGTGGTTACTGCCATGAAATACGAAAGATCAGAATCCAGCCCATCTTCACTAGCTGAAAATGCATCAAACCAGTAAAATGCTGGTTTGACCCAAAGTTTTTTCCTGGATATGTGGCTGACGTATTAATAATTTATGTAAAACAGCATATCTGACAAGCTTGTAGAAGAAAGAAGAGTGGTTAGCAGGAAGCTTGCATTTTATCTTGGTAGTGGAAAAAAATTGTGGTTAGAATCATAGTTCGAGAAAGCACATAGTCTAAAAGGCAGTATTTAAATAGGTGAGTTTTGTGTTGAAATATTAGACTGGTCAGTTCTTTCCAGGGCCCAGAGGGCAGTAATCACCATGATTACCCTGATCAGCCTCTCCTGGGGTCCAGTAAAATGCTGATTTGACCTGAAGCTTTTTCCTGGATATGTGGCTGATGTATTAATTAATATTTTTGCCACCTTTCAGTGTGGGACTCATACCCCTGTGTGCATGGAGAGTTGCACATGTTAGAACTTGGCCCGTGAGTCTTGGGATGTGCCAGAGCTGGCATGAGGAAAAGATGTTGGAATAGCGCACAGAAACAGGTGTTTACAGAAGCTTACAATACTGATCTCTCTATTGATCTTCTGAAAATGACTGGGGATCCTTCACTATTACCATTAGATATTGCCTAAGATATCCCCACTAATTTTGTATCAGACACGGTATTGATTTCCTATTGCAGGGCCTTGGTTTTCAAGAAATCTTGACATGTAAATGTTAACCATCCATTTTGATAAACTACAAACCTCTGCTGTCTTCTGTTCTTTTCAACCATTTTTTCAAAATCTGTCCTAGAGAAGCATTGAAGAGAGTGAGAGCATAGAACTCTCTGAACCAACCACTTTAGCTGCTGAGAGAGCAATGAAAAAGAATAACTTCCTTTACCCATTATCTCATTCTGGCACTGTGAGGTTAACACCAAAAATTGTTTTCTCTGCCATTTCACTTGCTATCTCACTCCTGGCTCAATAGAGTTTAAGTGCAGATGTTGCAGTATCTGCTCTGATCTGATATTTAAAAGTCTTTCATTTAATCAGATTTCCTCTGATTTGGAACACCCAAGATTTGTCCACGTCGGTGTTAGGTGACAGAGAAGACAGGCTTGGAAAAGTCAGGGGGTAAATTCTAAAGATAAGACAGGAGATATAGAGATGTTGGTCCAGAGGCCAGAAGATGCTCTCCATCCCTCACATCCAATCTCATCTGTCTTGTTCTGGCATGAGCCCAGACTGTGGATCAGCCTTACACAAGCAAGGCCCTGGGAAGTCTTCTGCCCTGTTGAGAAAGTCCAGGAAGCGGTTAGATACATGTTACAGTGCTTTTGAAATACTCTATTTTTAAGATGTATTTGCTTCTAAATTCACCTCCACATTGAACTCTGTCTGGTCCCAAATAAGTTTTATATCCTTGCATTGAGTCACATTAATTGTTAAAGAGCTCGAGGCCTTCATGACTCTTGGACTGGGGCTTTGACTCTGTTTATCTTCCATGAAACTGTATCAAGCTCTACATTTTTGATCTATCCAAATTTACGTGTGCCACTTTAAGATTTGGTTATATTCTTCAGTTTGAAGGTAGTAAGTGTTAATTCTGAGAATTATGGAAAGTCTGTGAGTTCAGTTGAAACAAATATTTTAAATGGCAGTCATGAAAATTGTTCTTTAGCAGCTTCAGAGATTCAAGGAATTCCTAGAAGATCGTCAGATCAATTGTATTTCTTCACTTTGTCCAGTTTGAAGTTAAATCTTGCTTTGAGAGTGTGGTTTGCATGTTGGGCTTTTTGGTCGTGTCCTGCCTCACTTTGAAGTTTGTAGGAAGTAATAATAACCTGTAGCCATGCAATGGCTGAATAACTCTCTGACAAACTGAATGCATTGGCACTTTTTGTAACCATCCAAAACAGACTTTTGTAGGAGTCAGAACAAAAGGCTGGCATTTGAGAATGCCTAACAAATCTTTAGACAAAACTTACGCAGTCATAGGTTTAACTCTTTGCAGAAATGTGTAGAAAAAAATCTGCCTTCAAGAGAATATTTTTATGTGAATCAGTGAATTGGTAGATAAACTTTACTTATGACCTTCTCTTGTTTTCCTTGCTTTCTGGTTACACACTACTGTGTTACTGATCCTTATTTTTATGCTGTTTTAGCATAACCATAGAAATAAGATTTTGCATCTATTATTTTTTAATGCCACAGCAATTCAAAAAAAGTGAAATGTTGTTTACAAAAAAACAGCAGGGGGTGCTAAAGAGCTGTGACAAAATTATTACTCTGCTCTAAGGAAAACAAAGCTAGGTACCAGCAGTGTAACCTCAGTTAACACTTGTGAGAGAGTGCGATTTTTAAATAATCTTTCCTAAATGACATTTGTAAAATGGGCTGGTTGTCAGTGACTAAATGTAAGACTGGAATTGTTTAAACTGTGTAAGCTATGGAAGAAGTACTGTTTCTAGGACAAGCTCATGAATGACTACAGTCAAATCATTTAGGCACAGACCCTGAGAGATGCTGAACTCAACTGAGATTAGGTGGCTGAATAGCTTACAGGATCTGGACTTAAGTCCCTCTGTGTTTCACTGCTTCATCTGTAAAACAGGAATCTTTGTACCTGAATAGCTTACAGGATCTGGACTTAAGTCCCTCTGTGTTTCACTGCTTCATCTGTAAAACAGGAATCTTTGTACTGTACAGCTGGGTGCAATATGTGGCAAATAAATGCATGAAAGATTTCTGGTGCATTTGGCTTCTCTGATAGAGTTCTAAATCTAAACTGTAGCCTTCACTTCCTAGGTGTTTACTCAGGGACGTCTTTATTCATGCACATGTCTCAGTGAATAATCAGGGAAACAAACTGAATGTGTGTGGGCCAGTGCCATAAATGTGTGGCTCTCCTTTCATGAGATGGGAAGACACAGGTGTTCAACTCTCAGTTAATTAATAATTAATTAATCTCTTGCATTGTGGTGCACTGTTGATGACGATCTGAAGCACAATTTATTGTAGTTCACTAAAGGAATGTTGGACTCCACCACTTTTTGTACCAAGTCATTGGCTGATTAGTTGATTTTTCTTAACAAATTTAAAGACTGTATTCTATAAGCTTGTATGGAACAGACAGGAAAAATTGTCTTATGTTATACAAGCAAAAGTTAAATCACACTTAGATGTTAAAGCATTTTAAGTGATGTCCAGTCATGTGCTGGCACTTGTATAATTTGCGGCAAAAACTGGAAACACGAATATCCTTTGTTTCACTCAAAATGACTATGTTAGTAATTGCTAGAAAAAATTTGCTTATGGCTGTCACTTTGGTGAATTTATTGCTCCTCAAAGAACGTAGAAGCAAGCTAGCAACTAAAAAATACATCTCTAATTTTGTGAAATAGTATGGAATAATTTGTACACAGGCTTTAGACTTCTTAGCAAATCATAAATATCTGTTAATTTATATTAGCCAGTTCTCTCAAAGCATAAATCAGCTTTGGTGATTTGAAATCAATAGTTAGGCCAGTTTATACTGGCTGAAAGACATGGCTCTGTGAAGCTTTCAGTAATTCATTTCAGGGAGGTGGTCTGCCTGGTGGCATGGGAACCCTCTTTATCTCTTTATCTCTTTATCTCTTTATCTCTTTATCTCTTTATCTCTTTATCTCTTTATCTCTTTTGTGTTGTTTCTTTTGGAAGCTGAAAATAAATACCAAATTCCAGTTGTGACATTTTAATTTCCAGAAGGTGCTGGCATTTCCAATGAAGACACAAACATCAGCATGCCATTGGCATGGGGTTTTGTTTTGATTTGGCTTGGCTTCTCCCCAGCCAGTGGTAGCCATTTTATCTGTCGTGTCTGTGAGCCTGTGTGGCTTCAACACAAGACCAACTGTTAACAGAATGAAGGGCACTTAGTTCCTGTGGAGCAAAATTCATCCTCGTGGCAGTTTTTGTGAAGAAAGAAGTTGCAGAGCACCTCCCTTGGGCCCAGGTCAGTGTGCCAAACAAGATCAAGCAGACACCAAGCAGACTCACAGTTAAGCAAAACCTTGCAGAAGATGGAAGCATTCATCTTGGAGATATGTGAAACAGCTTGATTGTTAAAAAAATCTGATTATTCAGCACTTGCAATATTGAACATCTCTGAAATTTGTGTTTTACAAAGTCCATTTTTCACTCCAGCCAAACTTGTTCAAATCAGTAGATTATTTTCAAACTTCTCACTGGCACTTCACATCTCTCTTTAGTTTTCATTATGAAAAATAGCATTCAGTCCATTTTGGTTTTGTTAATGAGAAATTCTTATCTTTGTTTACTAGATCCTTTGCTTGTTTATTTGAAGGTTGATGGTCCCATACAATTTTGTGACTGCATAGCACAGTGCCTTCTGACAATGCTCTGGCTTTTCCCAGGAAGTAATGTATCCTTCCAACAGATTTCTTAGTACTTTGTTAGTGTATAACTGGTTTGTGTTGATGTGGAATGTGCTATAATATCCTAAAGCTAAATTTACTGAAAAAACACTAGGTAAAAACACAGACTGATGTCTTTCTCTGGTGTTCTGGTTTTACTTGTTATATATGTAATTCTTTACAATGCCACTTAACCATTATTTAAAAAATAACCCAACACCTGTTATAGGTAGAATTTAAAACTGCAAGTCTGCTAATAGCCAGAATTCACAGTTTCTCTTCATTGGGTGTTGACTGCTGAAGTGTAAGCCAAGGGCAACCACACTCTTAAATGTCTCTGTTAAGTGCTTAAATGTGACACCCAGAATGTCAGGGAAGTCAAGACCTGTACTTGGTTTAAGATGTTTTCTCACTAATTATTATAAGGAAAAAGTCTGATAGAGACTTAGTGCTCATTAGTATAAATAATTCTTGATGGCACAGATTCCTCATTCCAAAACTCATTATTATTTGTAATAGAAGAAGCCAAATTATCTGCTAAGCATAAACTAAAGGAGATAAAGCAGTAGAGAGGCTGTATTAAACTCTTTATTCCTTACTATTGAAAATATTCCTACTTACCCATTCTCCTTTCTCTTGAAGTTATGCAGCAGTAATGCAAGT
>NW_010191751.1:0-33323 GCF_000695765.1 Mesitornis unicolor | reverse complement strand
CAGGAATGTCCCATTATAGGCATCACAGAAGTGAAGAAATTCAGTGTAATGGGATCATTCTGGGCCTATTAGGAAAAACACTGTGAACATCTTTCTTACTCATGCCACACAGTAAAAAGAAGTTCAGTAGAGAATTTGGAAATGTGACTGAGATAATGAATGTTCTTGGCTACCATTTCCACCACAGGCTGCTAAGTATGTGTGTTTTTCATGAAGTAACAACTCCAATTTTATTCTTTTCCTGGACATTTCCTATCTGAAAATCTGGCAGTTTGGTGGATAATCTGGAATAGTGATCTGTAGCTAACTATCTTCTTCCCTTTCTACACCTCCCTCCACTCCCATGTGTGGAAGGAAAATGAGGAAGAAGGTCTTTGAACATCTCTCTTGATTCACCCTATATTGGCCAAAGACGTCTAATTTTGGATTGCTCTGTTGAACAGATTGAGACTAGCTATTTAACATACTTATGAATTTTCTTCAAGGAATGTAAACTGCATAAAGAAACCCCTACCCTTCGTGATCCAGCTGCCACGTGAATATATTTAGGGTTGCAAAAAGCTACTGTTAATAACAGTTAACACAGTTGTTGAAAGTATAATCACACCAAAGTTAGAAATTTTATCTCAGAAGCATCTTATTTTCAAGAAGCAAGATGAGTCAGACCTTCAGCTGTTGCAAGGTGGCATAGTTGCTCAGACATGAATAGGATGACATTGATTTCCATCCACTGACGATCTGATCCTGTGAAGGAGGATGGGAGAAAGTACAGTCGCAGTGGCTGGGAAGACTAAATCCCATGCCAATGAGGTGAAGGGGACTGTGCTGCATGGATTACAGACCTCAGAGAGAGAAGGTAATTGAAAGCCCTGTTGTGTTTTGTTAGCCCCTAGATGGAAGGAATGGTCTGATCCCTTGAAGATATTCAGAGTTTTTGGAGTTTCTCAGATTTGTACCTGGTTCGTTGTGCTTTTGTAAACATTTCAGCAGCTGCAGATGAACAAAATACAGTAACCCTCTGACCATGTCTCCTCTTCCCTAGATATGCCCTTTCTGTCTAAAGCTCTAAAGAGGGTAGTGTCACAGTTACTACCTTGAAAGCATGCTCCATCACTGTGGTCTGCTATCTTTGCTGACAATTATTTGCAGGAGTGGACGCAAGTCATAATTCTGCTCCTTGGAGAAGGTTAAATGTGAGATGCAGTGACTGATAATCTCTAACATGAATTCTAACAGAACCTCTAACATGCTGCTAATAGGAATTTTTAGGTTTTACATACTGGTCTGCAAAGCTTAATGTATTTCTCAAGTTATAGCTGAATTTGATTAATTAGTAACTTTTAATGTCCACATTTTAAAGAGTTTCAGAGAATGCAGCAATTTAAATACAGCTGTTCTAGAAATTGCAACCTGTGACTGTATAATTTTCAGAACTGACAAGCTTTTCCAACGACCATAAGCTGCATAGGCTGAGGTTTTACTATCTGGCAGAGGCTTTCCATAGCAAATGCTGCAGGTCTTGATGCCTTCTCATTGCCCCTAAATCAGAGAGTACGAGAATTCACTACAGACCCCTGCCTGTTTGCCTAGGTGTTGTGAAAGGAAATCTGGACAGGAGGGTAAGGTTACATCCTGACTTGCAGTTCTCCCATTCCCCCCTACACTTTCAGTGTTGATTCAACCAGAGATACCAACTTGTCAAGGTAAAAGTCTCACAGCAAAGATAGTTTTGACCGTTTTCCAGGAAGATGCATATATTTGAGCTGTGTGTTCCTCCAGTTTTACTGAGATATACTTACTTCCTTCTTTGGAGGGTCCAGGCTTTAGCATCCTTCAGCAACACCCCACTGACTTCAGAGTTCCATTTTCATGTTATGTACTTATTCTAAAAAAAAGTAAGAGTGCTCAAATTGATGGTTTAAGCACTTGTTTTCCACACAATATTTAAAGCTATAAGCTGATTTTTCTTTAGAAACAGAAGGCATCTGCTTGTTACATGAACGGTTTCCTCACTTGTTTTGCACTGTAAAATTAAGTTTGTGCCATATAATTGGGCTTGTATTTCCCTGGTGGTAAAAGCTACATGTGGTATCTTTTTACTTTACATCATATTTTCAAACTGCTTGACAATAATGATTTCACCTTTGACAATGCTGCCTTTTGTGATTTTTTTTAATAGATAAAACTTCAAATTTTTATCATTCTCATGTATTGCTTTTATTCCAAATAAAACTGCTTTTTTTGAGGACAGATGTCCAGAATACTGTTGTAATGGAAATAGTGAGTCGTTACTGTATTGCTTCTGTCTGAACTTGCATTTGATCCTGCTCCCCTTTGAATCAGCAACAGAACTTCCCCTAGCATCTGTGAGAACTGTGTTGGCTGGCTGGCTGTCCTAAAAAGTATATCATATCATACTTCAAGACTACTGTCATTGTTTTAAATATCTGTAATTCTAAACAATTTTTTTGCCCCAGTGTAACTGTCTTAATCTCTGCTACTCAGAGTTATCAATTGTTGTTAGCTTCTGGAAAAACACAAATGAAAGAAGGAAGATAGAGAGCATGGAAAAAGGGAATGGCCACTTGAGAGGAATGTAGGAACATTGTCAGAGTATGCAAGGATGCCACGAGGAAGGCAAGGGCCCACTTGGAAATAAATCTGGAAAGGAATGTCAAGGACAAGAAGGGCTTCTTCAGGTATTTTCAGGAAAAGTAAGACTAGGGAAAATGTGGGCCTGCTGCTGAATGAGGTGGGTGCCCTGGTGACACAGGATGCACAGAAGGTGGAGTTAATGAATGCCTTCTTTCCTTCAGTCTTTACTGCTAAGGCTGGCCCTCAGGACTCCGAGACCCTAGAGGTGAGAGAGAAAGTCTGGAGAAAGGAAGACTTTTTCTTGGTTGAGGAGGGTTGGGTTAAAGATCATTTAGGAAAGCTTGACACCCACATATCCATGGGCCCTGGTGGGATGCACCCATAAGTCCTAAGGGAGCTGGCAGATGTTACTGCTAAGCCACTCTCCATCATCTTTGAAAGATCATGAAGAGAAGAGGTGCCTGAGGACTGGAGGAAAGCCAATGTCATCTCAGTCTTCAAAAAGGGCAAGAAGGAGGAAGACTACAGAGCGGTCAGCCTCACCTCCACCCTTGGAAAGGTGATGGAGCAGCTCATTCTGAATGTCATCTCTAAGCATGTGGAGGAAGAGAAGGTTATCAGGAGTGGTCAGCATGGATTCACCAAGGGGAAATCATGCTTGACCAATCTGATAGCTTTCTATGAGGGCATGACTGGCTGGACAAATGAAGGGAGAGCAGAGGATGTTGTCCACCTTGACTTCATAAAGGCTTTTGACATTGTCTCCCATAACATCCTCATAGGTAAACTTAAGACGTGTGGGTTAGGTGAGTAGACAGTGATGTTAATTGAAAGGTGGCTGAATGGCAGAGCTCAAAGGATTGTGATCAGCAGTGGTCCTATGGGAAAATTCCAAATACAACCCAGAACCTGAGAATATGACCTCATTATATGGTATAGTGATTAAGGAGCTTTAGAATGGATGGCAGGACCAAGTCATTTTGCTATTCAATGTCTGGCTAACTGAATTGGAGCATTTATGCTACAGAAGTTAAATGGATTATAATTTTTTGTTTACCTTTTAAGTAGATCCTGTTTATAGAGGGAAATTAAATATATATTAATCCATATATTTTCATTAGAGTAATGCAAGCTATGTATAAATACTAAACTAGGGGCAGAGGGGGGAGGCTAGTGGGGACTGACTGGGATTTTATAAACACAGTTATTACAGAGAAGCAGTGGTGTCCAGACCAATGGAAACAGTTAAGACTGAATCCAAGTTCCTGTGAATTTGTTCTCCTTTCTTTAAAATTTACATTGTGTTTTGCATCAGAATGACCACCTACTCCAAAAAACTCTACGTCCACTTTAATGTGCTGATCATTTCCACATTTTAACAAATCCATTCTGCTGGTAGCAATAAAAGGCTACTATTCATTTGACTAATACTGAATATTTTAGGATGTTATAAAACTCAATTTATATATTAAACTGAATTGCACACAGATCTATTAAAAGTGTGAAATGTTTCCCATAAGTGATAAAGCATTCCACACTATTTACCTGTATCCTCCTCAATGAAAGAAAGATCAGATTAGGATTATTACATAGGCCTGAAAAAACAGGACTGGCTGATCAAAAGATTTTATGAGTCAATTTATTTAATCTCAGGTTTTAGGGTACTTCTGTTGCAGAATCAAGAGCTGCTGGTTCTTAGTTATACTAAGTTCTTCCCAGGCAGATATAGTAGTGTGTAAATGCCTTAAAAACACAGTCAGCACCTTCTTTGTGCAGAAATGTAGCCAAAGGTATTTGCATCATGCATGTCCTCTGTTTTCAAGAGGTCCAAGGGATATCTCAAAAGACTCCAGAAACAGCAGCTTGTAAGCTGTGTAACTGTAGTGATTAATGTTTTACAGCAACTTTTTTTTTTTTTGCTTAGTCTTTCCCACAGGAATTACCTATCCACCACTAAGAACTTATTTTAGGGCTGATTTTGGAGTCCTGTCTTCATCGAAGAGATTTGTCTTTTAGGCAAATTATGATTCTTCCTAAGACCACAGGTCCTTGGCCATGGAGAATTACAAACTGTTAATGAAAGAGCTCTGCTGTACTATACCTTTCACTTGGATAATGGTATTTTCCTGTATTCACTGGCTTCTGATGCTCTGTTTAACCTCTGTAGGTCTCACATGTTTACTGCACACTGACTGTAGCAGAGATTTCATTCTGGTGGAGTTGGTAGAGGCGGTAAAATATGTTTTCAAAGAGCAGGTTGACAAAAAGTCCAGTCTGTCAAAATCAAAACTTTTCTTTTTATACCTTGTTTTTGATATAAGTTTATTTTATATATTTTAAGGGAAAATCTTGATCTGGTCCAAGAGACTTCAAGTATTAGTAACCATTTTTGGTTACCATTCCTATTCAAAGCAAATGCCCTTTGTATTTGCTACATGTTATTGCCAGAGTGGTTCAGCTTCTCTTCAAATACTTAAAGCCTTAGAAAGACCTAGAAAGTCAGTTCAGTTGCAGTTCTTTCCATGATCTAATCCTTTCATTCAAAAGATGCTAATTTTGTAACAGCTGCTGAAGTATTTCAGGAAAATAGCTGTTTCTACTGTGTTTTATTGTGTCCAATACATCCATGCAGCCACCCATGAATGATTGCATTAGCAGGAATAACAGTAATAAAGAGTTACAATCTGTGTTTGGATGGCAATTACATCATTTCTAAACAATTCCAGAAATTTCTTTTAATGTAATTTCTGCAGCATAAATTGGGGGCAAACTTATAGGACTGGATGGCCATTCTGCATCTGGTTTCTGTTACTGAGAAGCTGACAGACACCATTTGCTCAGACCATCTGCAGAGAAAAAGGCTGGGTTGGTTGTTGTTTTTTTTCTTTGAAGACAGGCTGCTTTTGCTTTCAGCATCTCAGGCTTGAAGTAACGCAAGGCACATGTTACTTCCAGATAAGTGTGGGAATGGTATTGTTAAAATTGTTCTATGTAGCACTTAGTCATATACTTAACATATGAGGGATACATTCTTGAGAAACTGAATGTCTCATTTTAAAAATTTGTTGTCCATTAAGGGGCCTGCTGTAATTGATGTGTGTCTCCCTGACTTTACTAGCATGTATTTGATCCTCAGCCCTTTTTGAGATACGCTAATAGAACTACATTCTGTGAGATATGCTAATAGACCTACATTCTGTGAAAATATTAATTTATCTGCCTTTTCACTTGCAACATCCTGTGTTAAAATATTTTCTTAATGGATGCCGAGAGTTAAGGAAGACTACAGAACTCTTTTAAGCTCTTCTAACCAAGAAAGAAACAAGAGGAGCACCTTATGTTACTTGTCACCATGATGATCTTTACCAACTGTTCTTTGTCTGAAGTCCAAAATGGTGTTGATGAAGGTACCCCAAGGCTTTGTTGACGTGCAGCAGTGACCCAGAGGGCAAAGCTGTTGCCATACGCCAGCTCTTGCTGGCAGAATGAGACCTCCAGATGCCAATGTTGACTGTATCTTCCAAAGTTAGGCACGCACTGGAGCTGATCTTTGGGGCTGAAGTACACAAAGAGATTAAACTATTATTGATTCTTCCTACAAGGGACTGCCAAACAATCTGACTGCTCCTGAAGACCAAGAACAAAATCTCCATGCCGAGTAATAAACTCTGTGAATGCACGGATTCTGTTAGATTTTGGGCCAAATTCCAAGAAAGCCACATCCAGTCTGTGGATAGTCAAATGGATATGCTAAAAAATTATAATTGCTCTGTTGATACATTCATGTAACAGATATCCCATCCCTCTTTCAGTCAGATTTCAGGGTCTGAAATACAGTAAATACCAGATTTGCTTTTGCCAGTTGATTACAAAGATTTTTTTCCCCCTTTTATTAAGGAGACTTTCAGAAATACCTAATTTCTTTTTTAACAGTGTAGTAATATCCCTTCTTACAGATGTAGTAAACATTAGAGCAAAAGATGTGAGTTATATGATGCCCCTCCACACTTTGAGACACACTGCAATTACCAGCAACTTTGCCATTTGCATGATGGAGCTCGTTTGGAAGGTCCTTGAAGCTGTATGCCAGCAACCATCTACACCCACCTACAGCTGTGGAGTCTGACTACAACACTAAAATCCTTTATATAGCCTGATCCTTAGTATTTGATTTAGTCCATGTTGACATTGCCTGAAAGTATGCTTCTTCCTACAAATAATGAGAGAAGGCAGCCAGTATTTCCTCCTGCAGAACAAGTGGTGGTAGCGGCGAACTTTCCCAGCTATCTCAGTCTTGTAGCTTAACCTCCATCCAGATGGGCTAATTAGTGAATGCCATGTGCCTCAGCACTTCCCACAGAGACAATCCACAGGAAGTTTACTCCTGTCAGGGATGATTGTTTTTTCTGCACTGTATTGCTCATGTGGGTAGTAGTATATTTGAATGTTAGAAGCCCTCCTTCAAAGTAGGTTAGCTATTTACAGGCGAGGAAGTGCTAGGAACTAAAAAAATGATGGTAGGCAGGAGGAGTGCAGTCCAGAGATGCAGAAATGTTTTTGTGCCTCTGTGTTAGTTCAGTAAAGTGGAGACAAGTAGAACAGGTTTAAGACACATTAGGAAAAAGTATTTTGATTTTTTTTTTGGAGCAACACCTGTTCCTATTCTGTCTCATAGGAAAAATAGCAAGGATTTACACATGACAGTAGCTAAAACACTCAAAAAGGAGTACTGCCATGAAGAACACTATGTCCTGTTGCAGACAGAAAGCTTAATTTTTTTTGCAGAAAGTCTTCCGACAAGTTTCTGACTTCGAATATTTGATTTGGCTGTTAGAATAATGTGGAGAAAACACAGCACCCTCTCCCAGATGGAAATATCTTTACTAATTCAGTTTAGTGCAGGAAATTCTGTGCTTCTCATTAAAAAGAGCAAGCTCCTCTATCATTGTCTTTTGGAGTACAGGTCTCCTCGTGCCAGTCTGCCTTTTCAGAAATATCGCTGTTACAATCTGCTGTCCATACCAGCTTGAGCTTACTTTGAGAGCAGTGAGACACTGGCACAGGTTGCCCAGGGAAGTGGTGGATGCCCCCTCCCTGGAAGTGTTCAAGGCCAGGTTGGACAGGGCTCTGGGCAACCTGGTCTGGTGGGAGGTGTCCCCTGCCAACCCTGGCAGGGGGTTGGACTGGATGATGTTTAAAGTCACTTCCAACCCAAACCATTCTGATTCTATAATGTTCTTATATGTCAAGCAATGTTAAGCCTCTGGGACTGGTTGGGTGAAATCCAAGAAAAAATTAAGGTGCCACAGGAGCTGATTCTGATGCTTTCAATATGTGACTTTCGTCTGATCTTGAATTGTACCAATAACCCAGTCTGGCAGTAATGATACCCTCTTATAAATCAGTAGTAAAACTCAGATTTTGATCTCAAAGAGGTAATGAGGGAGCCCATTACCTAGTTTTGACTTGACTTTTTGGCCTATGTTTTCCAGCACCTCACTTTGCACCCAGCCTATAGCATTTTACACACAGCCTGCAGTACTAGAGGCTTTATATTTTAGCACATGTGCACAAAAATCAGTTTCATAAAATTTGGTCTTTGTGTTGTAGAGCATCAGTCAGCAATGCAGTTTTCCATTGTAACTACATGGGACTGGGCAACAGATAACTTGTTTTACTAAATAGACAAACAAAAGGCAAATCTATGTATCATGATTATTCTGGTGTTACAGAAAATACTTTCATAGTGTTTATAAAAGAGCTTTCTATAAAAATATAGTGATATTTAGGGAGGAGCATTAGTACTATTAGTACATTGTTGGCTAATAGAGACTAAGAAGTAAGACTGGGAAATGCCCTGTCCCCAAATGAAGCATATTAAAAACTGCACAGCGGGGATGCCAGGTTCTCTGTACCAACTGTTACACTGTTCAGATCTGCAGATCTGCCCCTGCTGCTCTGCTTTATCTGCTAAGGCAGATGTAGGCTAGGGCACCACTTTATACTTGGCAGTGTGGACTTACTGTGGGCTCTCTCTGTGCTGTGAGCTGAACAGGGCAGCATTTTTGAAGCAAATTGCTTCCACACTCAGTTCTGCAGGCATGCTTTCCATCTGAAAGAGAGGGAAATGGTTTCTGAAATAGATAAGTTAACACACAATATCTTCCTGTGCTGTGATGTTTTTCATATACCAGCTGCACCATACTTTGTCATGATCCTGATTATAGTTTACAGATTATAGTTATAGATTAAAGCTACCTCTCAGAATGTCTTGTTATAGACAATTCATATTTATTTATTCAGAAGACAAGATGAGGTGAGAACATTGTACTTATTCAGACACTGTCAGTTATTGATCTTCTATGTCACTGCTGGTCTCAATGAACTTTACTAACTTTTACAAAGTTCTTTCCACTTCACCTCCAGTTATTTCTGAAGAAATATTACACATTTGAGAAATGCTTTGATTTTTTGAAATGTTTTCAGTCACTTGAGTTATGGCTGACTGAAAAAAAAAAAAACAACACAGCAATTGATAGTAAATAAAATAATTCCAGCAGATAATACCATCTTCTTTCTTTAGGCTAAAGCATCCTCTTACTGATGTTAGAAGGGTATTTCCAGTTCATCACCATGGCTAAATTTGGTAACAATTTTTGCATACTCTGACAGTTTACCTTCCACTCAACCTCAGCAACTCGAAGTTGGAAATTGTGAGGAATCTGTATGTTTTTAAAATAAATTGTGTCTGTAGTTACCTCTTTTTTGGTAAAACAAAGGTTGGGAACTTGATAAAAACCATATGCACAATTGCTTTGTCCTGTATGGCGGCTTTGACATTAGGTATTTGTCAAACTGTTGCAACAACTGTTGCAGAACAAGGCACCACCCTTAACACAACTTTCATCCAAAGGAACATCTGAAGTTTCTTTTTCTGAAGAAAATTTGGTCTTACAAGTCTCGGAAAAGAAAGAGCATAGAAATTCCCTTCTGCTTTGGAAACAGGCAGCCTAAAGATAAATTTGTCTTGCAATCCACAAAGGTTAAATTAAAACTCAGCAGGCTAGAAATTGTCCTCTACCTGGCTGAGGAAACCACAGAAACCAGGGATGCCTTTTTGAATACCCCTTTATGTTCCTTGCCCACACAAGAACATCATAAGCCCTGAAAGCCTAACTTTACCAGTGAAATAAATGGTATTATTAATGTTCTGAAAGAAGGCTTTTCAACACAGTAATGTAGAGGAAAAGCAACTCACCCTTCCCCAACACTTTAAACCTATTGGTATAGAAAACATTCTGTGTTGGTATTATCTGGTGCTATTCACTGAAAAAGCTTTTTCTCTTCCTTTTTACATGTATTTTTCCTTTTCTTTTTTATTTTGCTTTTTTTAATTTCCTCTTTTTCTTTCCATTCTTCTTTTTCTCTGCACATGCACAAATACATGCACAAAATCAGGTTACAACATTACCAAGATTACAAAATTCAGCTCACTTAAACTGGGAAATGTCAGACTTAGAGGTACTATATACAAAACTGATTTGTGTGTTTGTGTATGTGTGCTATGATCCAGTCAATAAGTATATCACTGAGCTCCACTGTTTACCTTGGGTATCTGCCAGTACATGGACAGAAGTTGCTCACTCATAGAGTAGTAAAGTACTTTTCTGGCCACCTTCCTTACATAAGGTCAAAATCTTTGCCTTATTTACTGTACATCAGTTCTCCTTCAGAGCAGGGTTTGAATTATTTCAACTTTTTCTTTTTAAAGCAGCCATCAGTACAGTTTGTAAATCTTTATTATCATTAGTAGTAGTAGTAATAATAGTGATAGGCTTTTTTTGCAGATATAAAAGCAAATGGAGAGGTTCATGTTACAACTTTTTATTTTGGGCACCCAGTTAGGAACACTGAAGGCCTGATTTTTCAAGGGAATATGTAATAGCCACTAATATATTCAAAGCACAGCTTCCAGAGCATTTAATATAATTTGGAAATTTTTCCAGATCTTAAATTCAGAAATGTCTTCCATTAGATAAACAGCCAATAATGATCGCAATTAGTGACTACACAAAGTAATTTTGATTTATACATCTTTGTCTCCTTGCAGTTCCTTTGGTATAGGCCGAAGCAGAATGTCGTTTTTCAAAGAACTCCTCTACATTACTATTTTCATAACTTCGAGATTCCTACAGTTAAGTCTTCTTCATTGTATAACTTTCACTTGTGACTAATATTGTTCTAGCCCTCAACGGACAAAAGTCCCTGCTTATACTAAGACTGAGTTGTTATCAATAGATAGGGAAATTCTTGACAAAACGACAAATGCACAGTACCCAAACGTCATTTTGTTTTTTTCCTATAAGGACTATAAAGGGCATATACAAGACATTTTTTATTCGCTTGCCTCAAACAGGGTCACTCAAAGCTCTACAGGGAAAGTAGTTTTTAACAGAGGAAGAATGTGTTTTTCCCCTTCTAATTCTCCAAGATTGCAGAAAATTTTCAGGAAAGTTTAGTCTGAGGAGATATAAAATATAAAAATTATAATCCCCAAAATTTAAACCTTGTTAAAAATTAATGAGAACTTTTAAATTGCAATTTGAAGTAGCAGCAGTCTTGACACCTAAGCCATGGTGTTATACCTCAGCAGCATAATGACTGTACTATTTACAAGGAAGATGGCAATAGCTGTATCCTGACTAACACAGGATGGAAGAAGTCTTTACTGTTACGAGGTAATTATCTAACTGCATTAACAAGTGCTTGTTTTGTTTTATAAAAAAAAAAATTGAATTGTGTTCAAGGTAAACTGGAAAAGTCTGAGAAGTAGGCTTAGCAGTTGTACAACAGAGAAAGGAGTTGAAAGAAGTTGACAAAACTTGAAACAGAATAAAGTTTCTGAACACATATATTTCAGTTGCATTGTCAGATTACTTGCTGTGTGTTTGTGGGTATAATCCATATGTTAAAAACAAACAAATTTTTCCATCAGTGGTAGGCGAGGCTATAAAAATACATGATATACACAAGGTGGAGTTTACTCAAGACCCTCTCATGCACAAGCATATTCCCATGTCTCCTGGTGTTTGGTTCTCTGTAAATTCACCATTTTCCCTGTCTTCAGGTCTCCTTTGCCTCCACTTCACTAATATTCTAGGATTGCTAGGGAGACATCTCCATTCACAGCTTCCTCCTCTAGGACAGCCATACAGCTGCAACAGGTTATTTATACACGTGACTACTTATCTTCAAGAAATTATATTTTAAAGGACTGCAAGTGATCCATGTGAAAATACATTAAGTATGTGACAAACTCGAATATTAGCTGAAACACTAAATTATTGTTATAGGTCTTTCCAACCAGCAGCAACATCAGGTACCTGACAGAGGAGAAAAAAATTATCCACCAGCCCATTAGGCAATTTATTCTTTAGGACTGCTTAAGTGTGAAGGGAACTTAATCTGCAGACAAAGTTAAGGAAATATAGTTACATCAAAAGTTAATATTTTGTAATTTCTTTGTACAAATTAGTGCAATCAATCATAGAATCACACAGAATCACAGAATCACAGAACGTTAGGGATTGGAAGGGACCTCAAAAGATCATCTAGTCCAATCCCCCTGCCGGAGCAGGAATACCTAGATGAGGTTGCACAGGAAGGCGTCCAGGCGGGTTTTGAATGTCTCCAGAGAAGGAGACTCCACAACCTCTCTGGGCAGCCTGGTCCAGTGCTCTGTCACCCTCACTGAGAAGAAGTTTCTTCTCAAATTTAAGTGGAAATCATAGAATGCATCAGTTATGTACTTAAAGTAAGGGAGGTAGAATTTTTATTTTTAGAAATTGATGTCTATAAAATCCAGATCTGCCAATGACTATTTATGACTGTGATCTCTCTGTATGTGGTATGCAATATGGACAAAGGATATTTCTTTGCTAGTGACGAGCAAAGACTTTTTTTTAATTAAACAACAACACACCCCAATATCATGTGTGTGCTTGAAATGACTTAGTAATGAATATTAAATTTAAACTCAGTTACTGCAAATACAAGCTTTTGTAATCATGATCTAGGATGCAAACGACCACGAGAAGCCTTTAACTCTCTCTTTTACTTAGCCTTTTCATGCATGTGGATGTGTAAGCAATAGTTAACTACAGTTGCAAGTGCCTCTTTCCTGAAAATAAAATGAGAGAAGAGTTCCCCGTTGGGTAACTCAGCACATTATTCTGTGTTCTTCTTGCAGTAAAGACTAGTCAGATAATAAAATGAGAACAAGCAAAAAGAATGGATTTTAAAATGAAGTTACAGACTGAATTCTTCTTTAAATCATGAGATTGATTATTGTGTAAGCTGACATAGGAAGCTCCCTGGCACAGGAATTAAAATATAAGTTGTATCATACAGGCCTTTTCCCCTTTTCAAACTATTTACATTAATGTATTCACAAATGAGGCCTTTGCAGAGACATTTTCACACCTTTAATAGCTGCAACTGTTCATCTTTATTGTTTTCCTGTAACACATGAAGAGTGGTGACTGCAAAACCCAATCCTCCACCGCTTATTCCTTAATTTAATACTGTAGGCTGTTTTCCTTGCTCTTTTGTTCTTTCAGCAGCATGCAGGACTGAGGCTAATAGCGGTGTATCAGCTTCACAGATGGCAACAATCTTCTGCCACCCCCGTCTGGTTTCCACATCTGGTGAACAAATCCCAAGGGCACTGTAGTCTTGGCAGTGCTATAATTTCACATGACCTTTCATGCCATGATGTCATAATTATTTAAGCTATTACCTGTTATAATCCTGAAGGTTGATGCCTGTATTTGTACTCTGATAATGAAATCCACCTTTTTAGTGCTGCAAGGAAAGCTGTCATGTATACTATGATGTTTGTGGCCAAAAAAGTCAGACTTGCCTTGTATTTGGAAATGCCTAATGTGCACAGGGGTACGTGCACATATCTGAGACGTTCTGAGATGCTGATGCACTGTCCAGAATGCCTGGAGGGCTAACCTGGAAAGCACTTGTCTCAAAGCATATATATTTATAGAGGTAGTTGAGAAATGTATTCGATCACAATGCACCAAAACCTTGGCTTCCCATGAAGTATTTGCCTGTGAAACCACTGAGTAGCTGACAGCTTCAGCTACTTCAAGCACAGTTTGAAAGTATGGCTGGACTAAATTAATCTGCTATTTTCTCTAGAGATGGTGCCTTACAATGAGATATATTTGCAAAAGGCAGTGGTAAATGTAAGAATTTCTTTCTCTTCAGTGCTTGTTTGGTAACCATATGCATACAGGATAGAGAAAAAATATTTTCTACCTAGAAGTTTTCCATTTGTTTATTTCTTGACATAATATTTGAGAGTCGCAGTTGTAACATTGGAAAACATGTTTGGTAGCTTGGTAGTAAGGATGACAAAGCATTGAAATAGATGTTAAACTTTCATCAATTAAGGATTTCAAGTACTACTTAGGTAATCATCTCTCCAAAATTACATTGGTATAGTGATGCGTCATGAAGTTTGGAGATAGACTAGGTAAACTCCTGAAGTCACTTCTGGCCCTATTTCCTATGATTTTTCAAGTTGGTGTGCAGGACTCCCTAGGAATCAAAGTGACATTAAAGTACAATAAAGTCAGACCAACAAAGAGGAAGGTCTATGTTATGCTGAAGTCAGTGATGTTGTCAAGTTTGGCAAACACTATGGGTATTTTTCTTTTTATTAAGATTTATTACATTGTTTCATTTGTGCTCAGGTATTATTTTTTTCACACAGTGTCCCTGACGGAAAGAGCACGGAATTGAGTAGGTGAAAACTGACTCTTGCAGGAATAATGATTCCTGAGTAGTGTTTCCAAACTGTATGCCTTATGCTGTTTTATTTCATTATAATGTCAAAAATATCATCTGCCCATGCTTGCCCACATACTGTGACAGAGCCACCATCACCCTAGCATGTGCAGGCATGGTCTCCTGGAGCTCTTGTCAGTGAACTAAAAGCAAGGTTTTCCCTTGAGCCTGTTGCGTAGACAACAACCATGGGATGAACTGGCAAAAATAATGAGCCCGCTTCTGGGAGACCTTCTGATCCCCCCCAGTTCCATGAGCATGGAAAATCACAGAATCATAGAATCATCTGGTTGGAAAAGATCTTTAAGATCATCGAGTCCAACCATTGCCTGTCCACTACTAAACTATGTCTCTAAGTGCCACATCTACACATCTTTTAAATACCTCCAGGCATGGTGACTAGACCATCACCTGGGCAGCCTGTTCCAGTGCCTGATAACCCTTTCAGTGAAGAAATCTTTCCTAATATCTAATCAACTTGAGACCATTTCCTTCGCTTTTTCCATTGCTTGTTACTTGGGAGAAGAGACTGACCCCCACCTCGCTACAACCTCCCTTCAGGTAGTTGTTGAGAGAGATAAGGTCTCCTCTCAGTGGAACTGAGAACAGCCCCAGCTCCCTCAGCCACTCCTCACAAGACCCATGCTCCAGACCCCTCATCAGCTTCATTGCCCTTCTCTGGACATAGTCCAGCACCTCAATGTCCCTACTGTAGTGAGTGGCCCAAAACCAAACACAGCAATCAAAAGGTGAGAGTCTGTGTAAAAAAACTAACCAACCAAACAAAAACATGTTCAAGTTCCTTGGAGTGCAGAAGAGAGATAATATAGCTGGTAAACTACCATGAAAGGTAGTTTGATAATACTGCTTTTAGAGATGCATTAGTTTCAGTATTCTTTGTACACCAGGGTGAAACAGATAGTTTTCCAACACAAGCAATGATGCAAAATCATACCAAAGAGAGAGAGAGAGAGCATGGAAAATCTAGCACAAGATCCATATGCTGGCAGGAAATAGTGAAATTATGTTTCTTTTTACATTCTTGTCTTTATTCAGACATAACAGTAGAGAAACAATGCTTATCCCCCAGCTTCCAAACCATTTGATCTTGGGCTTCCTTTCCTACCCTGGATGGAGGTTAAGCTGCTCTGGTAGATTCTTCACTGAGTTCAGTGTACACCAAGGCTCTCCTGGGAGTATCTGCTCTCAGCTCTTCATCTTGCTCTAAAACTGCAGGTAGAGTTTGAACCCATGGCTTTTCCTGGTTGCACAGATGAAATGGTGCTGCTTACAAACACAACCTCTTCTTCTTGGGTGGGAGTTGAATGGAGCTGGCAAATACAGGTATAACAGGCCTCTGTGGATCTCCAGGGTACATTACAGCAGTTCATCTTCATATAAATGTTTATATATAAAAATAAAGTACTATAGTTAGGCATGGGTAGTTTCTCATGTAATTTTCCCAAAAGCAGCTGTCACTTTAGTCTTTAGCTGATAAGATTTGCTCTGCCATGAAAGCTGGATTTCACCCAATACCAGAAATTCCGAGGCTGGTGGAAAGCTTCCAGTCAACTCAGCCTGAGTATTCCTAGGATGAATGTCCTGGAAATATCTGCCTCTTTCTGCTGCTTTGATTCTCAGGAAATGTAAGTGCTAATTAATTTGTGAGGCAAAGGTAATGGTGAATCTCACATCCCCAAAATTAAATGTAAGTTACTAAATCATTTTGCTTTTCCACAGGAGGGGAAGAAGAGTCAAAGAGTGAAAGAATGAGAGAGAGAAACAGGGAGAAGGGATGGAAAAGCGAGACTGGGAAGAAAAAAAATGAAGACATCAAAATAAATATCTGCTTAATTATTTGGTTGCCAGTGGAGGGAAATAAGGTGGAAATCTATTGGTGAACTGGTTTTGAGTCTTTAAGAAGTGCTGCACCTGGTTATAAGATTAATGAAATTAGTCTTATAAAATATGGATGATGCAAACCTGAGGATCCTCCCCACCTTGCTCAGAGCTGACATATTTTGCAGTCTCTCAGTAAATCACTTTCTTTCGTTTCAACATACATCTTTTCAGAACAATAGGCTGCTGGGGAAAGGCAGCTTTTACCCTTACCTGGTGGTCACTATGTGCTTAAACACACAGAAGCTGACATTGCTTACAATTATTTTCCCTTTGAACTCTAACTAATTTAAGTGTAAATATTGTTTTCATTCCTCCTTGATAAGCCATTTGCTTCAGTAGAGCTGTTTCCATTCTTTACTTTCCTACGGTGTCTTTCCTACCTAGGAGCAAACAGGTCTGGCATCAGCAGAGTGGTTTGGATAGAAGATTAAAGCAGGAGTTCTGTAGGGATGTTCACTCCGGTACAAGTGTTCCCATCACTGTGCTGCAAAGCGCCGGTTTGACATGAACTGACATCACCACTGCGCAATGGCAGAGCTATGGGATACAGCAGGCCTAGAGGGCAGCATCAAGGACTGAGGCAGTTAAACAGAAACAGAGCAAATGGTTTTCCATGCATATTCATGAAGTAAAATTAATTGTCATATTGAGTACATAACAGAACAGCTTTCCCTGAAAAGCTTCTGGGGTTAATGCAAGCACTGCTGGGTTGGCAGTGGATTGTCCCTGGAATAACATCCTTCCCTTTTCACTGAGTGTTTGCTCTAAAAACCCAAACCTTGCTGTTTGCTCTGTGCCTCCAGAAAGGCTTTGCAAATTGCAGCGTTGAGTGGAAGTGACAAAGCAGGATGTTTTCTTTGTGGGAAGGTACTCTGAGTACACAGCCCATTATCACTATTCAACTTTCAAAACAGGGGTGACATGGTGGGAGAGTGCCAGGGAAAGGTCTGGATGCTGTCATCGTCATCTGTCCTGGCTCAGCAGTGGCAGGAGAAGAGCCGGATAGACATGACCCTGGGCAGACACCCTGGGTGCAGCAGCGAGGTGCCAGGGGTCTCCAGAGCTCTGAGGAGGCTCTAAAGGCAAGTGCAAAGAGCAAGTTGATTCCTATTCAGAAACTTTCCCTCCCTTTAAGATAAGTGTTTTGTAATATACATTAACTTCACTTTATTTTATTGTATGTTGTACTTTTCTGCATTGCAGCTTCATTCTAGTCGATATTACTGACATTGCTGAATTAACTCCAGGTCAATAAGTAAAACCAGGTGCGATGTTGGACCCACAGGTTTAAAAAAAAGCAGGCTCTGCTTTGAAACAGCTCTACAGAGTAATCCCATTTTCTTATGCTGCCAGCTACATGGCATATTTACAGTTACCAGCAAAACCACATTACCTGTGTTTTTAGCTCTCAGTAGCACAGAACCACAGTGGTTGTGGCAGTTTGCTGGACCATTTTCCATGGCACTCACCAGTGATGCATCTGTGAGATTTGATTCACAAGATCAAAGCCTTACCTCATTTAGACACAAGAAATTCTATTGTAAAACTCAAATATAAATAAGGGAAATGCTGATCCTGAAAAACTTTTATTCCAGAAGTATTGCACAGCCTTACTTAAAGGGGACAGCAAGGCTGACAGTTAAAAGAGGTCACTTTTTTGAGGTCTGAGTATGTGTGCTAAGAAATAATGGGAAAAAAGAGTGTGGAATGCCAACATGCTGTGGAAGCAAAGCTGGACTCCTAAATTGCCTTGGAAGAATGAAGTACACACAACATGAAGTTTGTTCCACCTACTTTTTGGAAACGTCACAGTGTCACAACAAAGCGTAACATAAGGGTTGATTTTTATGAGACAGATTCAGAATATAAATTCACTCGTCCTTTTTTTCATTAGTATCATTGTGTGTAGTTATCTATTAGAAATGCCACAGTAGGCAGTGGGAACTGTCCCTGAGTGGTGCAAATGGTAAATCAATTAACCACCTTCCTTTGCTTTCCACATACTTGATAGGGATCATGAGGCATAATATTTGGAAGTGCTAGGCCTTAAGGTAATATGCATTCATGTTTTGTTTGATCATTTCCATTAATAGATGAAAATGAACAGTAACTGAAAAATGATGGCTTGTCTAAAGTACATCAGATTAGAGTTATTCACATAATTTACAGTATCTGGAATTTAGGATCAGATTATCTTAGTAGGTGCTTATTGATACATTTAGTAGTTTGGCACTACTGGGAGACAGTAACATAGCAATTTATCTCCCTGTTTAGAGTAATAAAGACAGAAATCTTCAAAACAAAGGCTCAAATTTCAATTCTAGATCACATACTAACTGCTATAGAAGAGCAAAATCAGTCACCTCTCCACCATTAATCTAAGAGGTATCATAGGACTGGTGTGCCAGAAAACTTATGTTACTGAGAAATCTGAATATAGTTTAAGTACTCAATTTTAAAAATATAAATGTAAGTCCTCTCTCTCAAGAAAGAGGAGGATTATAAAGATATCCTTAAATGTGTGTCTTCTTGCATTTGCACTGGAAAAAATAACAAGATCTGTGATTAACCTCTTGGAGCCTCCACATTCTGAACATTTAAAAATACCCCAATAGTTCAGCTGTCTTCACAGGTCTTTGCATCTTACTTTTCCTCCTTCCACTCCCTCATTATCTGAAATATTTTGTTTTCTGATGGGGATGGAATAGGGGCACAGCAGACAGAATCTGTCTGCCCCCTCACTCAGTTCCAGCACTGGGCAGAGAATGTGCTGGAGCCAAGGTAACTTGAGACGCTGTCAGGGCTGCTCCCAGCAGAAAGCAGCTGGAGGAAACAGACCCCGCTTCTGGGCTCTGTTAATTATTAAAGGGCTCGCTAACGGGCTCAGCGCCCTCCCTGGCTGTTGCTAAGAGCCGCTTGCACAAGATGTGTAGGTTACTCTCTGCTGGAGGTACGTAGGAATTCACTGAGCTTACATACAAAATGACCACCTAAGTGCAGCAGAATAGTTAATTGGCCCCACTTCTGTCACGTTTCACAGAAAAGAGGGAGTGACACACTTTTCATGTCAAGGTCCCTATGCTTTGCTGAATTTGTCACATTTGATGAACTGAAGGCACCCAGGGAGACTGGTGGTTTCATCTGTTTCAACACAGTGTCTGTCTTAGTTTAGTGTTTCCAGAAGTTGTCAGAAGGGGATGGAGGGGTGAAAGGCAGATGACCTAAAGGCAAGGAATTTAAGATTTTGCAGTCTAAACTCCGAAACTTTACTTTTCCTCTTTTCATGAGCTTTGCATTCAACCAGCTTTTATTATCATTAAAAGAAAACTAGTACAAATACATTGAGAATGTATTAGCATGTAAAACTTTATTTGTATTATGAAAGTGATATAAGAGTATAGTTACGGGCTTGGACCCCCTGAAATACATGTGTAGCCACTGCAGTTTCCCTCCAGTTAATAACACAGTGAAAACATTTTATTCTATGAAAGACCTGCTGTGAGAGTTGTTTCTGAAGTGCAATGAAGATGACATTTTATGTACTGGTAACTATTTGCTTCCAGGTGAGAACACTGTACTGCGGATTACCCCAAGAAAAAAGGGGGCAAAACGAGTCCTGTAATGACTCAGCTATAACAGCTACTTTGGTTTTTTGTTAATGAAAAATACTTTTTTTCACCTTAATTGACTCAACCTGTTAAAAAATAACAAAAATTGCTCACAAAAATCTGCATCTTATTCTGAGAGTGTGCTATTCCTGCAAACTGGTCTTGGTTATAGCATTGTCAAGAGGACTGAATTTACTACCTGTAAATCCTTTACCTATTCTCTTTAAGGAGTATTTAATATTTTTATCCTGCAATTGCCTTCTTCCAATTTTATAAATAGCTAGCAATTAATACAGACTATGTGCTTGGAAGATGCAATCAATAGGACTCACACTTGAAATCAAGTACCTAAGTATTTCACAGGCTGAGTGCATCAGATCAATTTTTGTTTGTTTGTTTGCAATGTGACAGGACACTTGAAGCAACCCATTTTATTTTGGAGCAGCTTTTCTTTGAAACATATTTGACATCAGCAGGCAAAGAGAAGAGAGAAATGCCAGGGCAGAGATGTAGGCATTACTCCTCTGAGAGTCAGCATGGATCAGTGGCTCCCTGAAGACAAGGACTGGCTCTGATGTGTTTATACAGCACCTTAAACAAAGATGCTCTGCTCTCTGGTGGAGGCCCCAAAGAGCCACTTTAATACAACCAGTAGTAAGTTACCATGGTGTGCTATTAGACTACACCATGGTATTTTCCATTCTAAAGATAAGAAATATTTCAAATGGTGTTTAACTGAGTGGAACGTTGACCCACAGCTGATTTACTGGAGGAGAGTGGTGTGTTAGGATAAATTGTGTGGGAAAGCAAGTTTTAGAGCCAAATTGCTTTTGGGTGCTGCATGGAGCAAAACAGTGCTGGTATCAATGTATCACAGACACATCTGTGTAACTCTGGCTTTATTCCAAATAGCTTATTGCTAAAGAATCATACTGCATATCTGTATTTATTTTTAGAGGTTTCTATTTTTTATTTATATTTTTTATTTCTTTTTAGAGGTTTATATTTTTATTTATATTTTGGAAGTTTATATTTTTAAATATTTTTCTACTTTCTTCTACCATTTTCTCTCCACAGTTTTCTTTGGTTTCTCAGATGGATTACTTTCACGTCATATTGTCACAGCAATTTGATGCAGAAATGTCTGTTATGTCCTCTGCACATTCCATTGCATTTCATTTAACACTTCCTTTTGACACCATGTCAAAATGACCTTTACTTCTCCATCATAGGGACTGAAGTGAAAGGGAGGTTTTAAAGCTATACATTGAGACTATCCAATAATGAAACTTGTGGTGTTTGTACTACATTATTCCCTCCCACCATCCTGAAGCCTGCTCTACATTACAAAATTTGCAGCTGGGGGGTTTCCATCCATGGCAATGTGAACTAGCCAACAGGGCATTTCTGTCTTTGAAACACCACCACCTTACTGCCCAATACGGGCTTGCTCCTGTGTGTGCAATGCTAACAGATATCAGCTGTCGGTGCCCACTGCAGTGTGCCTCTCTTAGCAACCCTGCGCCCTGCACCCCAACAGTGACCTGTTCACTCTTGAAACAGGTTGGAAATTTGATGACAGTATGTGGCAACATGCATGTCTTTTTTCCACCCTTTAAAATCTCTTTTTACTTTCTAATCTGTGTTTGTGAACAGAAAGGTCTGGTTTCACATTAAAGGAAATAGTTGCTTGATATTCTCCTCCTGCCCATAGTGATACTCCTGGACATTGGTGAGGAGACCAGCGATTTGGCAGTCAAGCTATTAGGCTAGAAAAGACACAGGGAAGCAGAACAAGGGTTACAAAGCAGTGATCACCAAAACAAGAGGTCTGCAGCAGCCTGACTGTGGGTCAGGTCTCTAAAGCAGAAGATGTGAAGCTGTCCCCAAGATGTATTCTCCTTATCACAGGCTGCATAGCAGACATGCATTCCAGTAGTGATGGGAAATGCACTTTTTCCTTGCGCTTTTCCATGGATATCTCATGAGCACTCTATTAAGCACTCTTTCTGTGTGAAGCATGATGCCAGGGAAATGCAATTGATATTTCAAAGAGCAAGTTGGATTTACAGGAACGAAGAGAGAAGCAGGGAAGGGAATGGATGGGAAGCTCAGTTAATTTCAACCATTCATTTCCTGATACATGTGTTTTCAATTCATGTCAGAATCCCAACCCTTCCCCCTTTATTTGAAAGTGCTGCCTTTACATGTAGTCACAGAGCAAAAGAATAGGGGATTGTAAAGCAGGGATTTAATCTTAAAGTATTAGCAAAGCCAGGTTGGACAGGGCTTTCAGCAGCCTGGTCTAGTGGGAAGTGTCCCTGTCCACAGCAGGGGAGTTGGATCTTTCTTTAAGGTCTCTTCCAACTCAAACCATTCTGATTCTATGAATGTTAGGGCTGTGTGGTAGAACTGGATCTGCTATGAAACAACAGCATCCCAGAAAGCTGAAGAAATCAGAGCAAGAAAATTACACTATATTCAGCCTCTTACAGAAGGATAATTCATGCAGATAGATGAACTCTGTGGAACAAAATGCCTTCCTTCCTTTCCTTTTTTTTTTCTTTATAAGGAGAAAATTGTAAATGTGTTAAAGACCATGTTCCATTCACAAATGAATCCTCTCAGACAACACTGGGGTTCTCCTTGTGCTAGATCTGGGCCAAACTAACACAGGCCCATTTCGCCTTTGCCAGTCAAGACAAGGAAAGCTCTTATCACTCACAGATACAGAATTACTTCTGAGTATTTGGGTCCAGGAATGCAAGCAGTAAAATACTTACTTAAATCACAGCAAATTATTTTTATTCCTACTTAAATATTGCTACAGTGCAATATATTTTCTGTGCTTAATAAAACAATTCTAGGTCAGTACCAACATTTTTGCAATATGCTTTCTCATAGATTTAGTATACTTACTTACAGTGTTCATACTGACACACAATGGATGGTTGTGCATATCTCCTTATTTTAATTCCATAATTTTGTAAGTTAAAACCTTAGTGCAAAATTCACCTTGCCAAAGACTTTCCTGGCAGAAATGTGAATAGTTTAAGTACAACCATTCACCATAGTCTAATGATTATAGATAAAATATTGTAGTTATAACCCAGTAAGTTATAGAACTGTTTGCTTTATAGAGATCTGTTGAAATGATGGGACATTACAAGGAAGTTTTCAGTCAGCCAAAAGCATCCTGCATCTATTTAAATAGCAGCTGTATCTTTTCTAGCCACTGCCTCATTTTTTTTTTGTGAGACGAGGCAGAAATGTGTGGGCAGAGGCCCCAGAATCATTGAGGCCAACTCCTCACCCCTAGAGAGGACCTCTGCAGGCAGCTTTTCCAGAAACTTAGGGTTCATCATAAGAGATTTATGTTTTTTCTCTAGCCAGCCAATGTTCCTGTCCTCTGAAGTTCCCTGCAATTTATCAACAGTTGCATACCACAGAACAGTCATCTTTTCTGTTTGTGCATCAGAGGAGTCCAAAATGGGATACTTCAAATCCCTCTCTTATTTTCAGTGGAGTGACCGGGTCGCTGCTCAGCTAGACACAGTCTTGCTCAACAGGCTGTGCTTAGCCCTGTACCCATTAACTTATTGTGATTTTGCCCAGTCCTAAATATCTTATGTTCTTGGGACTCCTGGTTTCCAGAAGATGGCTGGAAACACTGTTTTTCAGAATTAAAGCAACACTTTCTAGTGACTTTGGTTTGAAGGGCTGGAGTTAATACACTTGCAGTTAGGCTCCTCCTTCTGTCTCCTGTGCCCTTCTCAGGCTCCCCACACAGTTCCTGGATGTGGCACACACCAGTAAACACCTAGGACAAGTTAGGATATTTAAACATTTGTTATCCTGCTTCTTCAAGTGTTTAGGGGCAGTGCTTTCCTGTTTGAGGTCCACAGCACTGCACTTTACAGTCTGTGGGGCCTTGCCTCAAAGGGCTTAGCCAGGGGTGTGCTGCTTGCAGCACATGGCCATGGCAAGGGCATGTGAATGGTTCCTCTATGGAACGGTGCTCTATAACATCAAAAAACCTCTCAAACTGAATCACTGTCTATTATTACCACACCATTGCTTGTTGTGGCAATAACAGGCATTTTAACTCCATGAGTGATGGGAAAGTGTGAGAGTCAGGAAACAATAGCACAAGTTGCAACTTCCTTACGTAGACGTTAGGTCTAGCGTCCTTGGCAGCGATGTCTTTACATTGTCATAACGTTTCAACATATTCGATTCAGTACCTAGACTATTGTAAATCGCTTAATGTATTTTAGAGCACAAAGCCTGCATAAATTTTACTGCAAAATCAAGCAATGTCATAGCAGTACTGTTACACATATTCTTAAGTATTTTCAGGATGACAGCCTAACAATCCATTGCATATAGCCAGTCACAGTATTTTAACAGAAAGGATCTAATGCAAATTTTGGCCACTTTCAGGGATGGATGATGTCTGATGGGGAAGTATAATATAAGTTACTAGTTTCTGTATTAGTTTTTACTGTTCTGGATTTGGTTACAGTACATAAATACTACTGTACCTTCGTTATCCTGATGAGCTAATTATTGTCTTAATGTTATAACTTGGTAGACTAATTACTAGCATACTAATAATACTAATAAGCACATTAATTGATCAATTCTACATTGAAAGGTAGAACGACACAATCATACTTTGTCCAAAAGGTGGAGCCAATGACACTCTGAGGTCTCAGCTTTGTCACAGGTTGTAGTTGAGTAACTATGTCCTTTAGGCAGCCTGGAGACTCTGACTCCCTGGGCACCACAGCTGTCCTGTAGGAAGATGCAGCTTCATTACACTGACTTGTTTTCTGTCTGTTTAACTAAAGTATATTTATGTAGTTTGTCTCTTTAGCAAGGTAAATCAGATCTGTTCCTTAATAAAAGGATATATATATATCCTATTTATATCCTTTCAAAATGTACAAAAACATGTAACTAAGTATGTGTAGACAGTCCAACTCATGCTATCTATAGCAGAACGTTAGGTGAAGTAAAATGACATGCAGTTTGAAGTTAGTTATAGATGTTTGTGCATTGTAGATGTTAACTACAAGTCATACTAATCTTTATTTCCTCTTGTATTCTATACTTTACTTGAATCATCTTCACTCATCGGTAGGGAAAAAAACAGAGTAATCTGAGTGGTTAACTAATGATGGCACAATCTTAAAATAAACTCAGGGCTAATGTAGACTTGAACATAGATTGAAGGAGAGATTAAGACTTTGGCATGTTAGTCCCTTAACTAAATTACTTTTGCCTACAAACTTCCTCCTGTTTGGATTTTAAAGACAGATCCTCTGATATGATAAATTGGTCAGTGCTCAGCTCTCTCCCTGCTATTTTCTGCAGACTGAGACCTGGCATGAGCCTGTTATTGCAAAGCTCAAGCTGGAGGAAGGCCATTGAGGACAAGTGCCAGTCCCACTGACCATACACCGAGGCCAGCAATGCATTTCAGTATTTTCAGAGACTATAAGAAGCTTTGAAGTACAGCTGTTAGAAAAGAAAGGAGATTAGGATGGGTGTAGCAAAGGAGTTCCAATTGTTGTGGACATTAGCAGAGGCAGAATAAATATGAAACCAAAGAGTAGTTATTTATACATAAGAATATAAATAGGACGTATCAATGCTATCAATGTGACAACTATAAGGAGGTGGATCATATAGTACTGTATAAAGTATATATGTCCTTCCACACTCCTCAATTCAATCCAATACAACTAGGGAAGGTACTTGATTTGTATTTTTTTGGCTACCTACATCTATTTTTATATATCTAGATTTTTAAAAGTTGTATGGGTGTCACTTGGAATACCTCTGTCTCCATCTCTTCAATAATGGTGGGCAGTGCAGATTAAATATCCTATCCTTAATTAACTTTGGGTCTTAGACAGCATTTTATACCTGGAAGCTCTCCTTTCAATGAATAAGTAAAATAAATCTCTGAACATCATGCACATTATTCAGTCAACAGAAGGTGAGAAGAGCAATGTGGATGCCAGTCCTAAAGACAACAACCCTGTGGGGTACAGGCAGCCAGCCTACTCTGGTGACTATGGTGAAATGAGGCAGTTTGATAGCCTCAATGAAGGAAGTAATGAATTTCCCAAGTAGGTGTCAGGACTGGCATCTTATAGTATTTCAAACCCAAAAATGCCTTGCATCCACACAGGGAAGTTTCCATCTCACTGCAAGCTTAAACTTCAGGAGTCCTGGACTCACATGCAGCATCTAAATCCACATAGACACAAAGGATACACAGGACTCCAGGCTTGAGCAGGGACATGTCTTAACTCAGAATAAAATTTCTGAAGTCAAGCCAGCATAACCAAACTTTCCATCAGCTCGTTTAATTTATTTTTTTACCTTTCCCTGCATTACAAATGTACAATTGTTTCTGAAGCCTTGTCTCCACACATAATTAATTTTGTTCATCTCTAGTTTTACATCTCTTTACAACTCTTTTACCCTTAGTTTTACATATTTAACACAACATGCAAAAAGCTGAATGGTAATCCAGTTCTGATACTCCTTGAAGGAGGAACCGTAATGTATTGACAAGGAAAAACAATCTGACCTTGTTTCCCATCACAGTAACATGTGAGGTTGAGTAGGGAAACATCCATGGACAAGCTCTGTAGATCTCTGCCAGATGTGTAAAGTGCTCTCTAATATGTCTGTCTCATTAGTGATCCCCAAGAAGACTCTCTGAAATTAGTACATTACAAGTAATATAGAACAATAAAAGGACTATGCATTTTATATAAAAAAGCAAGCAAAAGACCTCAGAATTAATACTGCATCCATCAGGGGAGGTTCAGACTTGACATAAGAAAACATTTCTTTACTGAGAGGGTGGTCAAAGCCTGGAACATGCTTCCTGGAGAGGTGGTCAATGCCGCATGTCTGTCAGTGTTTAAGAGGCATTTAGATAATGCCCTTAATGCCATGCTTTAACTTCTGATCAGCTCTGAAGTGGTCAGGCAGTGAGACTAGGTGATCAATGTAGAATCATTGTGGTATATCTTGTGGTTTGGTGAAATGCATATGATTAGTTTTCTGCACTTTATACCTACTATAATTGCAGCAGCTGATAGTGTGTCTAAATTCACATGTGGGTCTTTAGTGAGCATCACATGTACCTCAGTGGAGAAAAATCTCCAACACTCAAGCCTTGCCTCAAAGGTCTCTTGCCTCAAAACTTGCTGGGGAGCTTCATAAATGCAAAGTACTTAAAATCGTTGTACGAAATTAAAAAACCCTTGATCCTTCCACTGCCAGAAACTAGAAAAGATGATGTGCTTTCTTCCTGAAGTGCCCCTGAAAGTATTATCAATTTATTTTGTGCATTTTCTCTATTCTTTAAGTGCCATTCATACAGAGAAGCAATCTGTATTCCCATTTCCTCTTTAGCAGTTTAAAAAGTCTTTATAGGTGTTTAAAGTTTAATAGTATCAGCTCTCCTGTAGCTCAAGAACTAATATAAAAATAATCTCTTTCTAGTCTGTTATGCAATATAGATGGCTTTAGGGGTACTGCAACTTTGCCACACTAAATACTTTCAGGAAAAGGCCTTAAACTTGGCTCCACTGAAATTAAATTTTTCTATTTTTTCTAGGTATGATAGATTTCTTTTCACATACTGTAACACATCCTCATTTTTCCTAAGAAGCCAGAATGCGTGAATTCTCTAAAATGCCTTAAGCTGTCTGGCAGCACTAGTGTGTTTAACATTCTTTCACAGAGCCAGTTTCTCATCCTAAGTACTTAATTCTATGTTTTTCTGCAACAGGAATTTTAAATAATAAGCAGAGTGATAAAAATACACAGTATAATTAGTTTAGAAGAACCAAATTTCAAAATAATAGGTTTTTAAAGCTGCACCATGCTTTTATTTTATCTGTAACTTTGTCCAATTAAAAATGCAGGGATATTTCCCCTGACTCTGTTGTTACATATTTTGCCCAATCTCTTCTTTGTACGAGAAGTCACTTTTATCTTAAGCAGATATCAAAATTACTGTCTGAAATTAAAAATGCAGGAGTTACAGATGCATACAACTGCTAATCTAAGTATCTGTGCCTCATAACTAATGCCAAGCATGCTCTTTTCAGGAAAAGAGTGTACACTGAAGCAAGGTATTCTTTCTTAGATGATATGGTGTGTTATTTACATTTGTTTTACTATGCTTCCTGAGTAAGCAACAGACTATGTAGCATAAAGATATCACAGGAAAACAAGGACCCTTTGCACCAAGTGGCCATATTCATAAAGGTATTTAAGTACCTCTTGGGATTTATACTAAATTAACTGGGCAAACTCCAATGACATCAGTTCACCTGAGTGCTTTAGACATACTGAGCTCAAATTTTGACAGTCTGAAATTCAGTATCTAACTTCTCAGACCTGAGGATTCCTCCAACTCACACCCATGGGAATGAGCTCACAATTCAGCTCTTAGCATTTCCTCTAGGCAGACATTTTAGTTAGAGCAAATCTATTTAATATCAGTAATCAGCTAGAGGGTGAATAGTGCTGGTTACATGGGTAGCCTCAGACTGACCTCCTTGTCTGCGACTGCTTTGAATGGAGTCATTCGATGTCAGCCCAGCAAACACCACCTTCAGGTTGCCTGGCATTAATTTAGAAAATGCCTCCATAGTGTTTCACTAATCCATCAAATTTATATGCTTGGGCACCACAAGAGCAGAGAATAGGACTCTTTGAGTTTTATCACTAAGGCTGCTGGGGAGCTGGCTCCCTTGAGGTGGGGAAACCAATACATCCTAAGAGGAACTTGGTAAATGTATGTGGACCTGTCTGTGGCTCTTTTATAAATGGCAGAGAAGCACATGCTATGGCATGCACGTAATTGTTCGAGCTGTAAACTTCTCTATGGAATTGGTAAACTCTGAACCAACCCTTTCAAGGGACTAATACACTGGTGCCACTTTAAAATAAAGGGGAGACACATTTAGCTTTCTAGTTCATTTATGAAAAATACACAAACTATTGTTTGGTTTTACAAATTATGTCTCCAGCTTGTCTTAATCTTGAACTGAATGTTAAAGTGGTCATATCTACATAACTGCCTGAAGCAAGAGCTCCTCTGTGAAGTTCTGACATCTGTTCAAGCCCCAAGTAGTGGTAAATGGAGATCACATTAGCTATTTGTGTCACTGTTTATAGCAGACTTCATGGTGCAGTCTCTCATGGTCTGTGAGGCTTTTTACAGCATATGCTGTGATTCCTGTAGTCTGCAAATGGCAATGGCATTTGTACAGCTGAACCTGGCAGGTTCTTTATTTGCAGTGGCATAGCCCTATCTGAAACCAGGTAAGCTCTGTTGAATTCACAGTAAGTTCAAGGATTTTCTGTGAGGCAATGAAAGAACTGCCAGTCAGAATGCTGCTACGTACATTTCCTGATGAAATCTGAAAAGTGAGAAAAGGTAAAGGAAAAGTTTCAATGCTGCCACGATAGTCTCTTTTGAGAAGGAACCTTAATGTAAGTTTTATGCTGCTTGTGAGAAGGGACTTGAGTATGGTGGTTATGCTGCTCTTGTCTATGCATGCACACTGTGTATTCTTTAGTATTTTTTTTTGTTGAAAAATTAAGCACTTGTGTGCCATCTCATGTGTACCTGAAACCCAGCACACATTAATCTAGCAGATGTTGACTATAAAAAAACATAAAAATCTGGCAAACCTCTGCAAAAAAAGTGTATATTTTTAATATCCCAGTCCGGAAAGCAAGCACAGGCAGCCATTCCCATTTTTTTCTACCCTTTTTCAGAAAAAAATGAGTACCTATAGGCTTCTTGAGAAGTAGTATCATCAGTGCAGAAATAAATCTTCGATTTTAAGCCCTCTCGCTTGATCTAAATAAATCCTCAGCATAACATGGGGTGTTCAGGAGCTCAGGTGGACCTGTGGACGAATGCAGCTGGCAGTGCAGCTGTGGCAAGGGCACTCATGGACTTTCTCTCCCAAGCGGATGCTTGGTGACGTGTTGGAAATGCGTGGTGACATCTGAAATGCCCTGGGGAGCCCCCGGGTCAGGGAGCCAGCCAACCTCTGGGCATGGTGGGTTAGGCGGGGTGGGGTTGGCAGGGACAAAAAGTGACACCACTGGACTGGGAGGTGGTGCTGGAAGCGTGGGCTTTCCTCAAGCCCCCAGTGTTCCACCCTGCATCGGGGTCCCCCCTGGAGAAGATGTGAGGGGTTAGTTTTCTTTGCTGCAAGAAGAGCAGCAGTAAGATCCCACTGGAGCGCTCTCTGCCTTTACTGAAGCCCAGCCTGAAACAGGTACTGGGGACAGTGTCCTCTGCAGCTTTGTGCGCAGGGCTCTGCCTGTCTCCACCCTTGGTAACAAGGGTGCTGCCAGAGTCCAGCTGGGTGTTTGTGTTGGGCTGTACTTCCCATACATTCACATCTCAGCTTTTTAAATTATGTCCAACAATCCCTTTTCTCTCTCTTTACATCTTGCATGGTTCTCTCTCATGTCTCGAGGGAGGCTTGTAGGGCTGGTGCTGTCTGTAACAGCAGAGCAGATGCTGAATGAAATATTTAACTAATTTTTCTTATGCTTGCAGAAATATTTTGAAAGAGAAAAGGTGCAGACTGAGAAAGGCATTCTGATTTGCTTTCAGCTAGTCACTGTTTCTCAGAAGTCAATGTGACTTGCTGGTGGGATTTTACTGAGAGAACAATGTTGGAGCAGACCTTTAAATTAAGATGCTCACAAAAAAGGCTGCACTCCAGGCTGTTTGAGTTTGCACTAGCAAATAAGCATTATAGCATACCTTATTCTTGCTTCAGCTTTTACTAGTGCAGGATATTAGCAAGCTCATACTGAAGGAAATGCCTGCAACTGGAGTCACATTACTGGAATACCTTCTGTATATATGTGAGTATGTGTAATAACATATATAGCATGTATGTCTTTATAGAATTTTTAAACAGTAGTTATGTCTCTTTATGATGATGTTTACATGAGCACATACACAGCATATTTTCTTAAACTATTACAGCAGTTTCCATGCTTGCCTGACATTCTATCTGTTGGTCACCCTCTTACAGAAAATAAAAATCAGTTGTTACGCTGCTGGTTTTCTGGATGTATTTTGGGTATGTTTCTTTGGTATTCACTTAAAAGTTAAATTAAAAAAAAAATGTTCCATACAGCGTAGATTCTGTTTTTCTTTCTCCTTTTTCTCCTTTCTAAGAGTAGGTATCATTCACACATTTAACTAAACAGGATGCTTAGACTTCATTATAGTTAAAAACAGAGTTGGTAACACTTCAAAGATATGTGTCTCCTAGTAATACATACCTGTACATATGAAGTATCTGTACATATGAGGTATTCTGATTTTTAGGAACAAACCTTTATATAAAGCAATACTTTGCGCAGTTTCTGCTCTCCAAGCCTGCCAACTCCACTCCTGTTATAATCAATAAAGTTTAATCAATAAGGAAATGGCTCATTACAACAAAATACAGAATTCTATTTGATTTTTTTTTTGAAGGATACCTATTTCTGAATTAGAAATTCTCAATAAGCATCCATGCCTGCAATTAAAACTTCGATTTTTTTTAATAGCTATTGTTATGATTATTGCATAATCGCACCATATGTTGGCATCTCGAAAGTAAAGTTCCTGGCATGAGTGGATTAATATAATCTATCGAGTACTCCACTCAAAAAGTGCATCCTATCCATAACTGAATGACACACAACCTAAACCTATCTCTGTCTGTTCTTACCTTGAGTGGTGATGAGACAATATGTTTCCATGCGCTGAACAGGTATTTCACTATGCAACTCCAGGGAATGCTTTGGAGCACCATACCTGGGATGGTTACTCACAAATTTCTCAACTTTCTTTTTCTGATTTTAAAATTATAAAAATAATGTGAGAGGGCTCTCATGTACTGTAAGGATAAAATGCAGGTATATGCCAGACTTGTGAAATGAACTCTTTGAAAATATTCCACAAAATAATGTACCATTGAACAGTGATCTCTGTGAATTCGGACAGATATGGACTTAAGAAAAATTAAAAATTTTAAAAAACACAAGCAGCCTGCATTTATGGAGCTAACCACCTGGTTTGACTAATACGATTTTTTAATATTCCTTCAACTTTGTGCCTTTTTAGTTCCTAATACAATACGGTCTTCATCCGAGACTGGACTCCTCTGCTGCACTACTAATTAAAATTGTCCCACGCTACTGAAAAAAGGAAGTGAGAGCTGTGAAATTAGACGTGGCTCATGCTACATCAATTTAGATTTATTCTAGAAACAAGCATCAGCCAGCCATGTTCCAGAAAGTACGCCATATACCTTAAATGACACCAGAGCTCTCATCTTTGTCAATCAGATGTAAAAGGTGCAAGTTAAAGGTGTGTATTCAACGCTCTCAGTACAGCAAGTGGAAAGCAAATATATTTGTATCTCAACTTAAATAGCCAATGTTAATAGTAACTTTTTCCTCTCCTCTCTTCTCCAACTTGTGCCTTTAAAGCTCACTGGAGCTTTGCCCTTGACCTGAACAGGTTTTCATTCTTGAGTTGGCCAGTAACAGGAAGAGAGGGTGGCCCTCCTTGTGCAAACTGCTGGACCATGCCCTGGTCACTAGCAGAGCACAAACAAAGCAGTTTCTCTTCTAGTCTCTGTCTATGCTATCTTCTCTGTAAGACAGAGGTGTTTATGTCCTGCACAGAAACAAAACCAAGGTCACACACCTCAGGATTTTGTAAAACAGAAATGATAAAAAGTGCTGCAAAAAGTCTCACTGCTTTTGCTTATCTGTTTTACTATCAGCATCAATTTGCACATCTAAATGTGGTATAACTGATGAGCTGCTTTTCCACACAGAGGACCTGGGTGGTAAAGAAATCCACTGCTAGTGAAATACTATAAAATGGAGCAGAGAAGCTCAGTCTGTTCAACTTAGTCCAAGCTGTTGTCTGTCCTAATGCTGAGGCTTGACTTTTCCATTGGCATGACTCGTCTTTCTTCATATAGTCTCAAGGATGTGAAGCTCTGCCCATATTGCCCTGCCCAACAGGACATGTGAGATGCAGTAAAACCTGCAGGCCTCAAAGATGAAATCGCAGGGCACAGGAGAGCAAAACATGAGCCTGCTAAGCAGTGCAACGAACTGGAAGAGATCCTTGTTATCCTTCTTAGTTCTCATTTCAAACTTTCACAGTGTCAGTTCACATCTTTATCTTTATTTGACACAATAAAATAGTCTTGAATCTTCACTGGCAAGAATTTCGTTATAATATTTATAATATATTTATATATTTATAAT
>NW_010191750.1:2423-11747 GCF_000695765.1 Mesitornis unicolor | reverse complement strand
CTGGCCACACCAGTGCTGGTACACTCCAGGACGGCGTTGGCATTCTTGGCCACCTTGGCACCCTGCTGGCTTGTGTTCAGTCTGGTGCTCACCAAAATCCCACCTACTTTAACATTTGTGTTGCTCTCTCTCCTCCCAGCATCCCGATTCCAACTTCTGCATTTCCCACCTGCCAAAGCCTCTCAGGCTCATGATGCACTCGCTATCCTGAGCAAGCTCCACTTAAATTACCAGTTTTGCTGTAAAGCTGCCCAGAAACCCTTAATAAAGAATAGGGGGATTAGTACTGCCCGCAGCAGCGCTCCACAGTAACCAGCCTCACATGGGGCCACACTGGTTTACGCCCCAGGTTCATCCTGCACCTGATGACAGTGCAAGAAGCCGAAAGGTTTTTCTTTAAGAGGTTTATGGGAGATCTCTTGCAGGATACCTTTATAGCTGCAATCACTTGCAAAGGTAGGCTAAAACAGAGGATGAAAATATATGAAATCTATTGAATACGATGCATTCAATATCAGTAATGAAACATAGGGTGAGAGACACCAGCACGAGGTAGGTGTTGGATCTTAACTGGCTTAACACTGATATTAAAAGACCAAAGATAATTACTAAATTCCAGAAGGAAAAAAAAAAAGACAAAAACCACAAGCACCCTTTCTTTAACCTCCACTATGGAGAAACCCCCCATGTGGCTGAGATCCCTCAAACTCAGAGAGTGCAAAAGTCTCTGTATAAAGACACTCTCAGCCATAACGTGACAGGGGCTGCCACCTTGCTGTCCCCAGAAATGTCACTCAGCTGAGACATGACTTGGGGAACATTCCCCTTTGCAGCAGAGGAAGCCAAGGACGGGAGGAACCCAAACCCTCGCTGGGAGCTGCATTCAGGCAGTGTAAAATATTGCCCTTCAGACCCAGAGCAGCAGCTACCAGCTCGCGTGATAAATGACCGAGTTAACTAAAAGCTTCACTTTTTTCTCTCTTTGTTGTTTTGGTTTTGTTTCTCTTTTTTTTTTTTTGAATTCTACTCACTACAGCAGCAAAGCATCATAAAGTTGCATTTAAATTAAAACAATCCTCCAGCCTGGGGAACAGAAACACAACAGAGCCATCCATTTCCAAGAGCAAAGGGGGCAGGAAATCCAACCAAGATTTATACAGTTATTCCTCTGTAATTATCCAGAAAAGAAAGAAAGCCCACGGGTCAGCAGTATCTCATTCATTATCACACACCACTCGCTTTTTAGGCTTTAATTTTGGTTTATATTTTCGCAGTTCCCTGCCCATGTCTCGATTAACAGCAATGTGCTGGGAAAGTTAAAGCCCGCTGCTGATAACGGGGGCAGCACAGCTCTCCCCATCCTTGTCCCTGTTCCCATACAGATGATGTCCACCCGTGCCATGGCCACCAGGACAGGTGCCCAAGCGCGACTGTCACTTACTGGCAGATGACCGGGCATAATCTGATGGAAGGAAATTAATGATGAAATGATAAGTCATTCAAAGAGAAGAGGAGGGGAAAAATGAGGAGGGGAAAAATAAGGAGCTCTTCAAGCTCTAATACTTTGATTTGCCTTTTTCTGTAATTGCTTTATCCATTCTTTTTTTCATCCTCCAAAAAGCTCCCTGGGCTATTGGTGATTGTGGTAGGAGAAACACGCCTGAGGGCCTGTGCTGGTGGCCCATAGGTCAGCCTGGCATCACACAAGGCCCACATCCTTCTGGTCTCAGCCAAAGGACACCCCTCTAGTCAGCCAACTGTGGTGTCCCATCCCTGACCATTGCAATTGATGATCTTGGAGGTCTTTTCCAACCTTAACGATTTTGTGGATCCATGATCACCTGCAGGGGGATTCCTTCACCCGACAGGCAGGGAGATCCCAGCAGATCCCAGTGCAATTGGACAAGAGCACGAGACCTGCCCCATCTGGGCTGTCCAGTCCTCCCTCCTCAGCCCAGGCTTCATGAGGCTTCTCCAGACGTTGGAGCTGGCTCAGCATCATCCCCCACCGTGATGGGACTGCCAGGTCCCCACAGGTGACCCAGGGCCATCACTGGTCAGCTCCACATCTATCTCCACTGGTTTTAGGGGATTTATTCAGTCACAGAGGGAAGGAGTTTGCTCCCATACCCAGACAGCTCTGATGATAAACTCTGAGGTGTTTGCTCCAGGCTGAGCATGATGAAGGACTGCAGGAAAATGAGAAAGGGGAAGTCAGTGGAGGAAAGACACTGCTCTGAGGCAGAGAGGAACAATATATTTGATTAATTGACACCAAAGTACTCCTGAAAGGAGGAAAGGAACAGCTGCAGAGATCCGCACCCTGAGGAGACCATTGCCTTTCACCTCCCACTCAGAACCGAGGAGTTTCCATCCTGATCTGCTGCATCCCTGTCCTCCATCTGAAAAAAACACCCGGATTTTGTCTGACACGATGAAAGCACCAACTCCAAAGTATTAATGTGAACAAGGCAGCAACTGTTCCCAATGCCCAGGGTAGAAATAAGAAGAGTGTGCTGAGACTGCAGGAAGAAATGAGCTCAGACACTGGAAAACGTCCTGAAAGCTGGGGACAGGGGCACCAGGATGGGTTTTCTGAAGAGGGAGCAGATTTTCGTGGCCTCGGCTCCCACAGAGCTGGGACAGGAAAGAAGAGCAGGCACCTTCCTGGGGTACCCAGCCTCTGAGAACAAGAGATGCTAATTAGTGAAGGAATTTTTACAACAGAGGTTAAAGCTCATTAAAAGAGCTAATGGAAGCCTTTTTAAATTTTATTTTAGGGATGCAGACTTGCTAGGACACCATCACATGTGCAGATTAGCTTAGGATAAAACAGGTACCTATAGGAACTGAGTTTTATGATCATGATTTTCTGCTTAATTAAAGATCCTCCTCTTGAATTACTGCAACTTAATCTGGGTGCATAGGACTAACTGGCAGCAGCTGAGGACACAGCCCTGAGCAGATCTAAAATGACAGTGATTTAGGCCTTGGACAGCTTTTTCTGACTTTCTTCCAAGCCAAGGAAGATTTTTTAATTATTATTTTAAGAAGTCAGAGCTGGTGTCCTTGTGCCTGCAGCTGGATTTCACAGCACACTGTGACTAACAGTCCCCATCTGTGTGAATGGGATTTTCCTGACATTGTTTTAAAAATCTCCAAATAATGCAAAGAACTGATATTTTTCCCCAAAGTGCTACAGGGAAGCAACTCTGAGCACAAGCACTGAGCCTCATGGACCGAGTGACCACACTGACTGCAAAATTGGCTCAGGCAGCTCGGCAGCCCAACTCCAGCAAAGTTCACACAAGAAGCCACAATAAATCAATATTTTTAATATTCTTCCAGCTGGAGATCAAAGCTTAAAAACTTGTTCCTAGAGTCATCAATCACACCGTAAAATAAGAACTGAGCATGCTCTGTGTGCCCCTGCCTCTTGAAGACGTAATTCTGAGCCCTTCCATGGCAGCTGGGGAGGTGCCTGCGGAGCCGCACGGCCAAGATCTGTGGTTCCCAGAGCCATAACGACACGCGGATGCTTTGCGGGGTTTTTTTGTTACAATTCGGATGTGACTGCTTCCCTGGCGTGAAATATTTAAGCAGAGGACACGAGATGCTAAATTTAGGAGGAAATTAGAGACTGGGTTGGGAGAATCTTATTCCCAGTTCAAGCTGACCTCCACAGCTCCCAACCCCTCCAAATAAAGCGCCCTTGACTCCAGTTCTCCCATAGGATGAGCCTATTTTACAGGAACTATGCAGATAATTAATGATCGTGTCAGGACTACTTTACATTCCCAGAGTGGCACGCAGGAGCTTTACTATAAATTAAAACATCCCAGTTTTTATTGGATTTTTGTACCATAGTTCACTGACAAAGGACAAGTCGTACAAAGCTGCAAAAATTAACTCTCCTTGTTTTCCGTGATAGAAATTCAGATCTTATAAATTACAGCTTTGGTTTGGAACAAAACAGCAAGGAAAGGCATCACGGGGTGAACGCAGAGGTAAAGAGAATTTCAGTCACTTCTTTTACGTTCACTAAAAGTGTTAGCTAGATCTGGATTTATTATTATTTTGTCAACCGAATTTTTTTGGCACCTAAAAGCACCTCAGAACATTTTAAACACTTCTGCAATAACAGCGCGAAGTCTCACTGCAAGTGTTCGAGCCTGTGACATTTTTATAAAACAGTGACAAAATATAATGGTCTTTCTAATATCAGAGTTTAAAAAGCAGCAGGGAAAAGGGCAGTAATATCCTCTTGAGAAAATCCAGCAACTTCCAGGTCTCTGAGGTCAGGCAGGTGAGTGTATGGGGCACACAATGAGAACCTGGTTGGTTACAGGTATTTTCTCAGGGTTGGTTGAGTATCGGTGTTTAAGAGTGAACAACAATTTTGATTTGTCCCTGTCGCAGGGATGTAGATGGATTCATGCTTTGGGTGCGGGAAAGAGCTCACGTACACCCTTTTCTATGCTGGGAAATACACGTGGTGCCTCTTCTCTCTGTTGGTACAGAGCCATGGGAATCCGATTGCCAGGGGCAGCTGCAAGGGTGGGTGGTAGTTGGGGGGCACAGCGAGTGCTTGCTAAAGCTGAGGAGCCAGACTGCCAAAAACTCAATACCAGGGGTGTTTAGTAGCTCCAGCCACCTCCTTTAAGCTACTTGGAAATAGCAGGGAAGTCTGATCCCTTGAAACTTAGTGCTTCTCAATGTGCCTGACCACCAGAGCAGTGAGGCTGAAGGGTCTCGGATCTTGGAAAGGTAACAGCAGCAGCATTAATAAACCGGTCCCTCATGCAGCAGCCAAAGCCCCTGACCCTCAGCTGCCTCCTCTCCACTGGTGGCTTTGGACTTGACCTCCACACATCACCATCGTTTCTGCACAGCTATCTTTGGCATCAGGACCCACTTTTAGTACTTGTAAATGGCTACACCTTTTAACAAAGATTCATGGGTTACGGGTGCTCCAATTCAGCACAGAACAAGCGGGCTCCAATTTACCAGGGAACCATTCATTTTCTCCCCATGATTATTTCAGTAGGGTCAAAAGATAGAGGTGCTTCTCCCAACTGAGTCATATCCAACAAGAGTAACCCCATTACTCAGAGGAGGACTGTGATGAAGGGTCACTCCTTGTGTTAATAAAGGCCAAGCTGGAAATTAAATCACTACTTATTAAAAATAATATTCATACCTATTCAGGGGTGATGCCATTGCTTTAACAGCCAGAGCTGATCCTGTGCTGAATTAGAGGCATGGACTTGCTGCTGTCCTTCTACATCGAGATGGATGACAAAGGCACTGGATATTGCCGTGGGTGAGACGAGGGACCCAGTAATTGCTGGACTGGGAGCTGGAGGTCCAGACTGGGAGCTGGAGGTCCCACTGCCTGGTGCAAACTCAGCAGTGAGTGTGTTGATCCCACACAGGGCTTCCCACCACTCCAAGATGAAAATGGCTAAAAGGACGTTATTTTGACCCAGTTTTGACCTTAGCCACTCTGTCAAGAAAAGCGGCAAAAAAGAGACCTGAATGTAAATTATTCCCTTCTGCAGTGCAGACATGGCTGTCAGGAAAAGGACCCAAACACACAATCACAGAGTCACTAAGGCTGGAAGAGACCTCTCAGATCATCCAGCCCAACGTCAACCCAACCCCACCATGGCCACTAAACCATGTCTCCAAGTGCCACATCCAGGCACTCCTTGAACCCCTCCAGGGATGGGGACTCCACCACTGCCCTGGGCAGCCCCTGCCAGTCCCTGATAACCATTTCAGTAAAGAAATTTCCCCCCATATCCAACCTAACCTTCCCCTGGCACAACTTGAGGCCATTTCCTCTCGTCCCATCTCTTGTTACTGGGAAGCAGAGACTGACCGCCCCTCGCTGCCCCCTCCTTTCAGGAGCTGCAGAGGGTATAAGGTCTCCCCTCACCTCCTCTTCTCCAGTTGAACCCCCCAGCTCCCTCAGCCGCTCCCCATCATTCGGATGCTCCAGACCCCTCCCCAGCTCCATTGCCCTTCTCTGGCCACGCTCCAGCCCCTCAATGTCCTTCTGGGAGTGAGGGGCCCAAAACTGAGCACAGGATTCGAGAGGTGGCCTCACCAGTACCAAGGCACAACCAAGGGAGAATTTTTATTCCTAACCTTAACTGGATTCCTGCTTGGTAAGGAGACTGCAGCTTATTTACAAACTGTTCAGCTCCGCCCTTGACTCCATTCCTAACAAAGAGGACCAGAGAATTACATTAATCCCTTTGCAGAGAGAAGACCCCAGGCATCACTGTCCATCTTGCATGGAGAAGAAACTTCTTCGGCAGAGATAACAGAAACACGTTGCTAAACTGTCTGTATCCTCTCATAAAAGATGTAAGATCTGCAACTCAGTGGAAGTGAAGTTATAAGCAGGAACAGGAGAATCGCTACTGTTGAGCTGAGCTCACTGTTGGTTCCTACAAAGTCTAATCTCGGCGACCATGGAGCAAGTGTCCTGATTAAATAATAATAAACCTTGCTACATTTAATCACTGGGTTTTATAGTTAATAACAAGGTTCAAAACTTCAGGCTGTCGCTTGTAAAGAGAGCACAGAAAACGAAGCAGCGCAATGTGCTTCATGGGAGGAAGGGATCCCTTTCCCAGAGGGACCAAACGGTCTCAAAACGCTCGAGGTCGACTCAAGTCGCGGAGAGAGGAGAAGCTCTTTAATTTCCATGTGAAATTAAGGTGAGCACACCAGGAACACAGGCGGAGCTTCCCAGGGCACAGAAAGCCGAATCCTCTGGAGGCATTGGGATCCTGCATGGAAATTTGGGCTCCCCTGACTCCCACAGATTCCTGGGGAACGTGGAGCACCCGAGCACTTGGGGATGTGGCCAGAGGGGAGCAGCTGCCCTGGGAAAAGGCACACGGGGGATCGGATAGCAGGAAAGTCACCCAGATCCAGGCTCTAGCTTGGCCATCCTCTTTACAAGAGCTGGCTCTGGAAACAGGACAGTGTGATAAAACAGAAAAACAAGATCCATCGCCAGACAGGAAAAACTGCATTTACTACAGGACCACCATCCTGATAAAAGCTGACAGGAAAGTAGGGTTTTCTGTAAGTGTGTCCACTACACTAAACAGACATTTTAAAGACAAGAACTGTGGCCTTTTTGCACTCATAATTAACAGCGCTTTCAGAGCTTTTTTATATAAATCATTTAGGGGTTATTAAATAAAAATCTCCCTCTCTACTTTGCTTTTATGGTTTAACACTATATTTCTCCTTTGTTTTCTGACTTACGCATTTTTATCAAAATTGTCCTCTTTTCAGCTCAGTCTGAAGCCCATTTGCAGCACAGAATAAAACTTTACACCCTCGAGAGGAAAAAAAGTTAAAAACAAGAAAGAGGGCAGAAATAATCTTTACAAATTACCAAATAAAATAGAGAGGTATCCAATTTGCTTGCCTTGCGAGTTGGAAGTACGGCAGGTTAAGAGTGCCTTCTGTGCTGCAGAATGGTAAAAATTAAGCTTGACATTCAACTTTTCAATTCAGGTGGGTATTTCGGAGCCTCCAGCAGATTTGGTCCTGCTGTGACACATAGCAAATGGATCCTTAAGTGTCCCTAGCGCCAATTTACCATTTGTCCCAGTTTGAAAAGACACATTTCAAATTGCACCGCATTAAAGGGGTGATCTATATTTTGCCTTCCATTGAGAGTAAAGGTCAGGGCGTACAAAATATTTTCCAGACAACTACAAACTCTATTACCGACCCATGCAAAACTGCATCTGCAATCAGGTTTCTCTACGGGAACTTGCGGTCCTTAAGTTAAGCCTCAAGTTTGTCTGGAAAAGAGCAACTTGGTAAACCCGCTGTAAAAAGCATCGCTTTGCATTAAATCAGCCTGAATTTGGTGCTGTTTATGATCACTGAGAGTAGACTTAAATAACTTTGAGTTGCCCAAGCTAGGGCAGATGAATACAACCCTTCGTGTTTGAGCCTGAACTGGCTCACATTAAAGGCAGTTGACGGTGAGAAATACACAGCTCCAGGGAATGATATATCTGAAAGTGGAGATGGCCAAATGAACTGCCCTCTGGAGATACCAGGGAAAGGCCGGTTATTTTCCAGATTCAGTGGTTTAGAACAGAAACAGCTTTGGGACGAGCGACAGAGACCGGCACTGCAAAGGCTCTTTCTGAGGAGCAAACCCAGCACCTGCACCTCTGGACCACACTGAACACATCACTGCAAACCAAATTAACTTCTGAGTCACGGTCTCAAGTTGGGACACATTGAAAAAGGCAACTCCTGCTGTAACATCTCGTCCATTGCACACAGAGCTTCAAGTAGAAAGTGAGAGAATGCACAAAATGCAGAAATTGGCTGCACACAGCAGGTTATCTTCACACCAGCATGGAGTTCAAGAAAAGATTTTGGGAAAGCTGTGGGAGAGGAGCTGTAGGAGGGATCAAAAGTGGTTTTGGCTACAGATCCCTGAGGAAAGTCCAATGCTTGCTCCAATGCTTGCAGAAACACAGGCTGAAGTGCATCCGCTCCCGTCTCTGACCACGGGCAGAACCAGACACATCAGCTCCCTTCAGCTTCTCTGTGACGGCTTAAACCAGGCTGGGATTAAGGTATCAAAGGGGCACAAAGGAAGGATCCCAGCACACGCACAGTGATGTGTTATTTCTAATTATCTTCACACAAATGAAGCCACCAGCAGCAGGGACAGTCACAGCTCAGTGAGCTCCAGCTCCTGACAGCACCTTCACAGGATGAGGAGGGCAGCGACCACGGCTCAGGAAGGAGCACAGTATGCACATTAAATAATTTAGCTCAAACGACTTCCAAGTACTGTAAAAAGCCCCCGCTGCCCCCCCCCCGCCGCTTCTCACCAAGATTTTATTCTTCCCAGGTTAAAAACCCCTTCTGTATAATTTTCATTACCTGCCCTCCACTAAAATCATCCTTTTTCCCCATAGGGATGAGGTCTACTTTACTTAAATCCTCACATATAAAAGAGAAGTGACTTAGAGGAGGAAAAAAGCAGCTCGGTAAACACTGGGTATTTTCTTCTCAGTCATTAAGCTTTGAGACATCTTCCCTAATTCCTCTGTTTGCACTTTAAATACCTTGTGAATAATTTCCTATCACTCCTTCTTGTTTTCTCGCATTTAACCGTTTGACATCACCCAAGAGTGTTTAAGATCTTTAAGAACGCTCAGTTTCTTTCCCTCCACTTCCCAAAGCACCCATTTCCCCGCTGTTTCACCTCACTGCTGTTCTCCAGGAAGGGTTGTGATGCGTGGTGAAGCGTTGGCTCTG
>NW_010191750.1:0-2392 GCF_000695765.1 Mesitornis unicolor | reverse complement strand
GACGTCTCTAAACAGTCCCAAGCCTTTCCCCTCTGCCCCTTCTCCTTACTCCATTAACAGGCTGTCTCCACTTCAGAAAGGAAAACCACATCAACAGCCTTGCCTTGCTGGATTTTTCTGGCTGTTTCATTACTGTAAAGCACTGAATTTGAGTGCATTTGGTCTCTCGGACTGAACGGCTGTTTCATGGTTACCTCTGGAGCTCAGTCCTCACAGCGAGCAGAGTTACACGTCCCCATTGGGTTTTTTGCCTGACTGCTCTAAGGAGCTGTCAATCCCTGTGCCTGAACACATTCAAACAAACTGTCCTGACATTTAACCGGTCTATGTGGGGCAAACCCAAATCTCCCATTATCACCAAGAGCAATTTCAAAGCAAAAGCTCGATGAAACAGCAGCCACGACCTCCTCCCCTACTCTGTCTGGTCTCCCCTAGCCAAGGGGCTTCCCTGCTTTTAAATCCAGTGCAATCTTGGAACTCACAAACTCACGCTTTCCGCTTCCTTCTCTTGCTGCGCTACTGTAAAAGCAACATCTAGGGATAAAAACCCAATTCTTTCCCTTCCTCCTCTTTATCTCCCCCAAGGAGCAAATGCTTCTGCATCACAGCAGGCCCACCATGCTGCTCTTAAAACAAGGCAGGAGGAGATGTGTTTGTTAACATGCCCCTACAAACCTTCTGCTTACATCTTCCCTGTTGTTTTCCTGATCTAATTAGTGGTGCAGAGAATTAAACCTCAGTCTTCAAGACCAACAGCTCCCCAGGAGAGTGATCCAGCCATAATACTATTTAAATATGAAACAGCTCCTGTCCTCAGCTCGAGTTGAGGAGGCATAAACCAGAGAAAGTTGTAATTACTAGGAGTGATTAAGAATTGTGAGTTACTGTCAGAGAGCGCAGAGCTGCTTTACGCAATCCTCATGAGACAGAAAGAACATCTCTGCAGTTGAAGAGGGGGGGGAGCTGGTTCTGGAAAATGTTATTTAAGACTTGTTAATGCAGCTGTGCCACAGTGGTCCCTACAGCAGGAAGGGGAACAGCCCAGCAGTGCATAGGGTGCCTCGTGTTAGGGCAGATCCCAGCCCTCTAAAAACCACATTCACACACAGTCCATACTACAGTCCTTCGGGAAGCACCGAGGTGTAAAGTCTGGGCTAAGTGGATCCTAAATGTCTGTCTCTCCCCCCAAACCCTTGCCAGGTCGTTCTCCAGCCCACACGCAGCCGTTGCACACACAACACCGTTTGGACAAGCACCTCCACAGTTCTCACTTCTTGTCTGCTCTGAACTGGGCTCCTACCAACTTCATTTGACAGCTCCCAGTTCCCATGCTAAAGGAGAGCAGCTCTGGTGGGAACCCCCCTGCAGTGCTGCATCCAGTTCTGGGGCCCCGGGTATAAGAAGGCCATGGAGCTGTTGGAGCGGGTTCAGGGGAGGCCATGAAGGTGCTCAGGGGCTGGAGCAGCTCTGCTATGAGGACAGCTGAGAGAGTTGAGGTCGTTCAGCCTGGAGACGAGAAGACTCCAGGGGGACATTATAGCGACCTTCCAGGAACTAAAGGGGCTACAGGACAGATGGGGAGGGACTTTTTACAAGGGCATGGAGTGATAGGATGAGTGTGAATGGTTTTAACCTGGAAGAGGGGAGATTTAGACTGGATATTGAGAAAAAATTCTTCCTGTGAGGTGGTGAGGCCCTGGCCCAGGTTGCCCGGAGAAGCTGTGGGTGCCCCCTCCCTGGCAGTGCCCAAGACCAGGTTGGACGGGGCTTGGAGGAGCCTGGGCTGGTGGAGGGGGCCCTGCCTGGACTGGGGGGCTGTGAGGTCCCTTCCCACCCAAAACAGTCTGTGATTCTATGATTAACACCTCCAGACCATGCCTGGCTCTGCAGACCTCCAGCATTGACCTCTGTATAACATCTCTACCCCCAAAGTCCTCTTTATCCAAGCTAAATCCAAGCCTAGATGACTTCTGTAGAAAGAAACCACTGCAGACCACGATTATTATCCTTCTCTTCCTGACTAATATTCCTATCTACAGATGTGGAAAGAACTGTGCAAGTCAAGGTGCGAGCAAATCCTGGATTTATACAGTGACATAAGGATGTATTCTATTTCATTCATTTTCTAATGCCTAACATCAATAGCCTTTTCTAACTGCTCCTGGACCCTGAACTGATGTTACACACATCCTGTTCTTAAATTCTCACTTGTCCTCATACAGTCCAGGTTTCAGGCATAAAATTGGGTGGCAGCCACATAACCCAACATCAGTAATCAAACCCCAGGCACTGTAAGACTCAGTCATTTGAAGCAGCAGTGGAGCCAGATGCCAAATCCCCAGTTCCCAACTTTGTTTCTGTCTCTGGAGTCAGGACCAGCCCAAAACTTCTG
>NW_010191749.1:0-53182 GCF_000695765.1 Mesitornis unicolor | reverse complement strand
TCCCTTCCAATCCAAACCATTCTATGATTCCCACCCTTTAATTCTGCTTTTAGTTTAGGGTTTTTACCTTTACTCTGTACACATTACCTGCGGTGGAGCTCTCCTTAGAGCTCCCTACTCAGTCTGAGCTTCACCACTGATCTGGAGGTCTCAGGACCTACAGGTGGTAAAGCTGGATTCCAACCAGGCTCCCCCAGCACGTGGAACTGAACTAAGAGGTAACAATTCCCCCATCAACTTGGGAAGTTTCGCTGCACCACAAATAAATCAGTCTCTAACTCATAGGTCTTTCTTCCTTCCCCATTCCCCACTTATTATTTCAAATGTAAAGATCTCTCTTGTCACTGTTCTCTGCAAAGGGAATTCCTGCTCACTTGTAGTACTAAGGCCATACTTTCTATATCAGTAGGGCTCCTGTAACTAAAATAGGGGGAGAAAATGTATAGCCGTTTTTAAACATATTGGTCATTTGTTTAAGGAACAGTACTTCCAGTATCTGCCTGCATGAAACTTCACCGTTAACTTTTAGAACTACGTTAATGAAAAAAATCTCAGGGTGTGAAGAGTTGCTGCTGTCTGGAGCAATTCAGTACAATTTCATGGAAAGGTTAAACAAATTCTGCTGGGTGCTTGATTTAATTCTGCACCAAAGATAATGAGACCACCTTGCCGTCTGTAATTTTCCATTATTATTTAACAAACTCTCTGGCAGGTCTGTCTATAAATATTCCTGTTTTCCATAATTCTGTGACTTTCACAGCCAAATCCATTAACTAGTTTTTTTTTTCCAATGACTACATAGAAGCATCACTTGGGGTCTGAAAGTCATTTTATTAGGAGAGGTTGAAAACACAGAAATTGCAGACAAATATAAAAGAAAAAAAGTAGGACTGCATGAAAATTAAAACAGCTTTCTGATGTGCTTTTTACTACTCTAGCTCTTCCATCAGTGAGAAAAGCTCTTGCCTATCAAGCCAAAGGCATGAAGTATGAACTGGGTTTTTCAACTCCTCTTGTACTTAATTTCAGTGCTCGCTCGCTCTCTCTCTCCCTCCCTTTTTCATCTTTATTTTTGGACAGAACGAGGGGTGTGAATGCTTGAAGTTAAGACTGTTCTCAAACACTCCATCCCTTAGGAGATGCTGACACAGCTCAGTAACAGAATGCCACAGAGCCTAGAAAAATTTTCCAAGGGAAAGGCCACTAGAACATTTTCAAAAACAACATTTTCCTTATTAATCCATTTCCAAAAAGAATGTTCACCTAAATTTTGCAGTATAATCAACAAAAGGGAAAACATGCAATGAAACCATTCAGCCTAAGTTCTAAAACGCGTCTGTATCATGGATGAGAGTTTAGCCCTGCAGATAGCAGCTGGAAGAGCTACAAGCAAATGAAAACGAGATGTGTAAATAGGATGTTTTGGTTATCTCTGCATCAGTGCCACATATAGAAAGGACAGTTTGTAATTTTAGAACAGTTTCGAATGATATTTGCAGAGCTAGGAGTCCATTGTTTGAAGCTGGCCGTAAGTTTCTGTTTAATAAATATTGAGCTCCTACTCTATGTGAATTTTGCTACCTCAAAGCAATTTTAAAACACATCAATCAAATCCCTGTGAATCAGCAAAAGCAGATGCTGCTAACTGTTACAGGCAATATCACTTGAAGTTGCATTTTCTGCAGTGCTCATTTAATGTAAAATGCACAGGCAGTCCTTGGAGCGGAGACTGGATTCTGGGATTCCTGCCTGGAACTAAGTTCCCCAAGTTCCCCAATCTCTAGAGTGCAGCGTCAGGCTCCCTCTTCCCACCCTCTGGTTGACTGAAGCTTGAATATATTCATAAATGTAGAAATACATCCCCGCTTCTTTTCTCCTTTGCAAAATTCACCTGAAAGGGTGAAGCATGCCTCTGCGGCAGAACGGAGGCTGTCCTGGTAGACAAAGACCTTCCCAGAGACACGAGAGCTGAGGATGGAGCAGCTTGACAAAGCCTGGCATCCCAAAGAAGCCCTTCCTCATCCACTGTGTGGATGAAGAGGCACCATTGCTATCCCCCTTCAAATCTGCCTCCTAAGAAAGGGGCATTCCCGGTTCAGTCTCTGATGATCCGGGTGTCCAGCTTCAAGAGGTTTTGGTTCATGATGCTCTGTGAGAAATAAGTACATTAACCCATGCCCGAGATAATGTTTAGAGCAGGATTTTCACAACACGTTTTCTTCAGTATTCAGTATGAATAAGTTCAGGTCACAAAGATATTGGCTGTTATAACCCACCCTCCCACACATTACGCTGCAAGAGCCCGAACATTAACTTAGCATCAAGTTCAAAGTTTAATTAGGCACTGTGACAACTCAGCATCAGAAGGTCCAAGTGACTCTGTAGGTTTGGTCAATAGGGCACTATAACAGCAGCTATTCTCCTTTCCTGCATGTTTTGAAGAACTATTAGGTAAAAGAACTAGATAACGCCATGTACTATGAATATGTAAATTAAATGTTAAGTGGCAGAAGTGTATTGTGCCTCTAAGGCACAGAATAACTATGGGCCATAAACCACTGTTGGCTCACAGACAGATCTCCCACTGCTGTCAGTGGGAACCTCCAACACAGACTGAGATCTGTATATGCCCCTGAGAGTCTTTATTCAAATAAGAAATTTAAATGACTGGTAGAGCTCTAGAAAAAAAAAAAGTCAAACCCAAATCCTACTGCCTTTAAAACTGGTAAATGAAAATCAAGTTTTGTGCCAATTTTATCTCAAATTTCCTTTTAGATTCGTGAAAACACAGGCTTAATGCTTCCAGCTTTCCTTTCTCTCTCCCAGAAGCCATGCTCTGGCTGTGAAAATGATGAAGAATCCCTGTGAAAACAGCAAATTTGTATTTTGGGCCAAACGTCTGATTTCGTCTACAGTGGAATTTTGCTTATTTAACACTACGAAAATGCTCAGTGGCAGACTTGGCTCGTTTTCATATCAGATCAAGCACACTAAATTTTATCAATTCATAGAACTGGCAGGAAGAATTATTTTACTCCCTGAGGTGGGAGAAACCGACTTCAAAAAAACCGAACCCAAGCCACAAAAAAAAATCAAAAACCAAAAATCAAACAAGAAGAATCACAAAACTATAGCAGATAAGTTTCCTGTTAAAGTCAGTTTTGTATGTCACACAATAACTTTACTTTCATCAAGGCTCACAAAACTATAGCAGATAAGTTTCCTGTTAGTCAGTTTTGTATGTCACACAATAATTTTACTTTCATCAAGGGCAGCTTTCCCTTTCATGTAAAGGGAATTAAGCAATTTGCCAGCTAGTACTGCCATCTAGAAAAGTGAACGATTTCTAATAGGATAAAACCTTCTACAGTGTAGACTTGAGGACTACAAGCCAATCAATTAGACCTTAGTGGGGAATCACTGAGATCGTAATAAGTATTTGCTCTCTGTAAGGACGTCTTTATAAGTAGCTGTGATTCAGCAAATGTAAGCCAGCAGCGAACTAATTATTCCATGTGTGTATGTGTGTCTAAGTAAAATGAGGATAAACCTAAAGCTAATGGGTATTTAAGGAACTCCAACTCTGCGTTGCCAAGACAAATCCACCCTATTCTTCAATAGCAGGTCAAGGAGGAGTTCTGGGAATTCAAAACCTCTGAACTAAAAGACTTGAATCAATAGGAGTGAATGTAGAAACAGGGTAAGGTCTGACCACACTATGCTCACTCTTAGCTAAGACTTAGCTCTACTAAATATTAGCTTTGAGTTATACAAGCTATTGGAAAATTCACAGTGAGCTTGATCACTGTGATCTATACCAGCAATAAACTGCTCAGAAAAGTTTGTCATTATATTAAGATTAAAATATTGTTCCTTTGTCTGTGTTAGTATAGTGAGCTTTGCCTATACTAAATCTGACGCTTTGAGGTAGAAAGTATACAATTTTATCAAAGAAATAATAATTTAGTAAGAAAATTGTTTTTCAAAATCACAGAACAAACTAGAAAAATTTAACCAACCCTATTAACTGCTAAAACTATTTCCAGGATAGGAATTATATATATGCTATCTTTTATTCATCCTTAAAATACATACACAGAAAGAATTATTCAGTGTTAGAAATATTAGTAAGTAGTCAGGTCAAATAATCTGACAATGGTGAAAAAGCTTATATTGAAGCATATATCAAAGATTTACAAAACACTGAAATTCATAATTCACATTCTGGAACTTAAAATACAACTTCTGTTTCCAACAGTTTTGGTTTGCCCCTACCCTTACCCTGTATTTTGAGCATCTCACAGAAGAGGGAAAAAGTGACAACATTCTTCCACCCTCATTTCTACAGTTAACTTCAGAGACCTGGAGATCTAGGGTGTTTTATCAGAGGATCAATTTTTGCCTTTCAATTTAGGAGCTAGAGGCTGAGAAAAGTCTGTTCTTCCCTGCAACGATTGAAAAGTAGAGCGAGAAACTTGCAAACAAAAGCCTGAACAGAACAAGTAAAAATTTGTACTTATGAAATCATGCTATGGAGGCAATTACATCTGTTCATCAAGTTATAGCTGATCCCACGTTAGTAAAAAGTTTGTAGGAATGTACAGCTAACATCCGATGTCTCTGAAAGATGGACACCTTCACGATGAAACATGGTTTGACACAATTACTTGAGAATACATTTTCAAGGTTCTATGCAGAAGACTATTCAGGAAATTAAGTACTGAGGGAGAAGTGAGATCTTTGGTCAAAATTCGTACAAAAGAGTACAGACGTTAATCAAGGTGACACCAAGACAAAAGTGAGAGGTCATAACATGTAGCACAGATGTTCCTAATGCATTCTTCTTATTAAAGAACAGTAATGTATTTTAAATTGTTAGAACTTCCATAGACACCCATTCCCTCTCCCCCACCCATGGCATAAAAAGCCAGTAGAAGATATGAATGATCACAAAGAGCAACTTCATAGAAACAAAAAAATAGACTAGATGTTTCTACAGCACACATGCAAGGGCAGTAAGAAGAGGCAGAACTGCTTGTGCATCTATTTTAGGGGCTATAAGCCAGCCACAATATTACAATTTTTCTTCTGAACCTCTACCAAGGACCATGTCATTCCATAAGGCTATAGTAACTTAATTGTTTCATTTCCTTTCAGCACATGATTTTCAGCACTGTTAGAGAAACAGGATAACGGACAAGATAGACCGCTGGCGTGATACTGTGCAGCAATTCTTACACTCACAAGATATATTAAAAGGATCTGTTAGTTCTTCTCTGAAGCAGTGAAAGCACAATTTGTTTATCAGACTTCACACCACCACGACTGATTAACAATTAATACATACAAGAGAAATGAGACAACTCTACACACTGAACAGGAGAGATGTTTCTGATACCAGTTCGGCATCTCAGTATCTTTCATTTCTAAGAGGTAACAAGAAATAAGATATTAATTATTTGGACTGGAGGACATATTATTTTAGCAGCAGATACTCTTTTTAAAAACATGCTTTAATTTAAATGCTATAAAAAGAGTTTACTGAGATTATTTCCCCAACAGGAATTAATTTTATCAGGATTTATCACTGAGACAACACAACTCCTGGGCACACGGGCACATCTGTCAAACTAAGTCAGCATGTGACACCAACTGCATTAAATCTTTGCAGAGTTCCCAAAATTTTAAACATGAGCATCATATAATTACTGTTCCTTGTAATGTGTATTATCATTATTGTACTGTATTGTATTACACAGTGTATTTCAAATGTGATAAAAAATAAGAATCCTTTAGGAATTCTTAATAAGACTCAAATTTTGCACATCATCAACCTTTCAGAGTAAAGAAGAGCTGAACCTCAGCAGAAAATTGTTACATTGGATGGCAGCTAAAGAAAGTGAAAAGAGGGGAAATGAAGTGGCCATCTGCCTTTTTTGTGCCTTTTAAGCACCTACTAATAAGGGAAAAAGAAAACAAATTAGCATCAAAAATGGAATGTAAAAGTAGCTAAAAATCTTCAGCTCTTTTTCTGAGGTTCTTCACAAACATAAATCTGTATCACCTTCTTAGACAAGGCTCCAAAAATGTTAAAGACTGACAGCCACCTCAGCAACATCTGATTTTTAAACTCTCAAAATAATTACTCATACCTGGGACTCACAGAACATTGTGAAATGTTCAGTGTCCAGTGACTCCATGAGCCCTGGACAAACCTCAAAGTATTTAAACTTCATAGGAACTCCTTTCCAAGTGCAAGCATAATCTGACCTGTCTATCGAGGGAAGATAAAACACGTTGATTGCTTTTCTTGGATGTTTTTTGCGTCTCACATACCCTTGCTCTCCTGAAACAGTTTATTACATTACAATTCATAGTTCCACACTGCCAAAATAAAAACTGAAAGACAGAAGATGCAAACAGGTTGCAACAACTATTTCAGCTATAGGAAATCTAATTTATGCCAGAGAACAAACTGTTTGAAAGTCCATGTACTTTTCAAGACTTGACCGTGTCTTCAACTAGAATATATAAAGACACTTTCATTTAAAACCAGAAATAAAACTACCACATTGAACCTCAAAGCACACAAGAGCTCAAAGTACAATACCATCTCTGCTGCTAGAACCACCGAATGTAAACAAGGTGAGGCAGAACCACAAGTGACCTATCACTCACCTACAAGAGCAAATTAATTACCCTTTGACGCAAGCATCTTATTTATGTACAGCGTCTGGATCATAATGAGGTCTTTACTATGCAACCATATTTCAAGTAATTGTCATCTTAAGTAAACATGTTTTAATTACTGTCACTTCTTTCATTATTCATTCTCAAGCCAACAATACCTGTCAGGGTTTAACGGATTGTCATCTCCTGCTACTTTCCTGTGGCAACATATGTCCCCATTTATTTCTCCAGCAAACTAATTAAAATACCCAGACTATGCAATGAATTTAGGGTAATCTTGGCGGTGATGGTGTTGCAGTTGTCCATCCTAACAAGTCTTCAGAGCTTTTATCTGCTTCCCTGAATACTTTCATGGGGCTTTATAACTGGAAATAAGGTGCCGTGTGACTGTTGTTGATAAAGTGGCACTTGCCACAAGCACTGTCGTTTGACGAATATCCAAGAAACAAAAAGGAAATCAATGTAATTGCCAATTATCAACTAAATTGTCATTGAAATACACAATACAGAACAGCATACTGAGAATGACTTCAGTTCACCTAGTGCAGGAAAATAACTGTCCATTCTGGAAAAAAATACTGCCCTTATATCTACTTCTTAATAAACTTAAAAGTAGAAAAGTAATTTCTAAATCTAGTGACATGCAAGCTGCTTACTTACATGTTGAGATATTTTATTTACATTGTTTTTCACCATTAACAGTGAACTTGAGGAACAGTTCATTCTGCCAATCGAGGATGTTCCTAAAATGTTTAACAATTGCATTACAAATGAGATTTCTCAACTGCTAAACTAGCTGTCATATTCACACCAAACACTTGTTGAATCTACTTGGTCCAGCAGTCCTTCAACAGCTCCTGATAAATATATTTCTGGAGTCCTGAAGGGAAAGCAACAGCTGGAAATTGGTGTTCAGTCCTGTGCCAAACACCTAACATTTATATAAATAAAGTAATAACTCTGACAAAAGCAGCTTCAGAACACATCTGAAATGCAAGTTAAAAGTAAAATGTAAAGGAGGGAAATGCAGGAGCAAGAGAAGGAAAACAGAGGAAAAGACACAGTAGTCTGAATTATGTCTACTTTAACCCCACTGACTATAGGGTCTCTACACCAGAGATGACATCAAATACGTCCTGCTCTTGGAGCTATCAGTACTGTTTCCAAGGTAGTCATCATGTGTACAGTGAATCACATTTGACTCATTTCCAACATTTCTGTTCTGAAAGGAGACAGTAAAACTGCAGTGCCTGCAGAAAAGAAATGCACATACCTTATTGGTAGAAATTCTGATCAGCACTATGAAGTAAAAGACTAATTTAATACTTCTAATCACATAAAAACTCAGTTACTTGTTTCTGTAAGCCACATATATCTCTCATTTCCTTAACCTGACATATAGAGAAGTGCCTACTTGAAAGTCAAGTTTTGAAATTAGCATCTGTCTGTTTTTACCTATCAAACACAATCACGCTGGGCATGGCTGAAACTTTTATTGCTCTCCTGACAGACATCTAGAGCCAGCGCTGTCATTGCTCCTTTTTGTAAGCAGCGAGGAAGTGAATGAGATGGACAGTTCTTCAAAGAAATGTTTAACAAAAAGCAGACTGAAGCCTTTTACAAGGACATCACCTTTAGCAATTCAGAAAGGTTCTTTTTGTTTGACTTCCCAGCACTGTCATATTTAGCGGTTCACCTTCTTTCTTCTCAGGCAATTTTTCCCTATGATGAACCTACTTTGTGAAGGAGACTAAGATAATCGCCAAAAAGCAGACAGAGGGATTCAGGTTGGGTTGTGAAGGTGAGGTAAGGGGAAGACTGTGATTCAAGCGGAGGCCTGTATGGGTATTAACAGGTCCTGGAGCAGCACGAGCAGGAGCAGAAACCCTGCTGTACTTCTGAGGAGCACACACAGGATTCTTCTTTAGTTCCAGGGTCACTGGGGCAGTGGTCAAGGCTCTCACTTCACCTCCTGCTCTTTCTGGAACAAGGACTAGCCAAGAATTACTGTGAGCAAGTCCTGTGTTAGTACAGGAAGCTCTTAAAATATTATTCTTTGTCCATCTGACTCTGCAGAAACTAGACTCTATTAATTCTTGATAGAAGCGCACTGACACCACTTCTATGCTACTGGGTAGCTATACGAGCTGAGGAGTTAATAGTAATGGTGAAGGAAGGAGGGTGGTCAGCAAAACCACTACCACGGACTTCTGGAGGCAAGACTTTGGCCTGTTCAGGACACTGGTCAAGACAGTCCCTTGGGGGGCAGTCCTGAAGGGCAAAGGGGTCCAGGAAGGCTGGACTTTCTTCAAGAAGGAAGTCTTAAAGGCACAGGAGCAAGCTGTCCCCATGTACCGTAAGAAGAACCGGTGGGGAAGACAACCAGCCTGGCTGAACAGGGAGCTTTTGCTGTTCAGTTCAGTGTTCAGTTTTGGGCCTCTCACTGCAAGGACACTGAGTTGCTGGAGCATGTCCAGAGAAGGGCAATGAAGCTGGTGAAAGGTCTGGAGGACAAGAATTATGAAGAGCAGCTGAGGAAACTGGGATTGTTTAGTCTGGAGAAGAAGAGGTTGAGGGAAGACCTTATCGCTCTCTACAACTACCTGAAAGGAGGTTGTAGTGAGGTGGATGTTGGTCTCCTCTTCCATGTAACTAGAGATGAGAGGAAATGACTTCAAGTTGCACCAGGGGAGGTTTAGATGAGATATTAGGAAATATTTCTTTACTGAAAGAGCGGTCAAGCATTGGAAGAGGCTGCTCAGGGAGGTGGTGGAGTCCTCATACCTGGAGCTGTTAAAAAAATGTGTAGATGTGGCACTTAGGGACAAGGTTTAGTGGACATGGTAGCATTGGGTTGACGGTTGGACCTGATGATCTTAGAGGTCTTTTCTAACATTAATGATTCTGTGATGCTATGATTCTAATTCCAGTCCTGCTTGGCTGCTGTGAAAATATGGAAAACATGCCTGTAGTATCCCAGAAGCCTTTACAAGGGTTCAGTCAAGCCTCTATTAGTTTACATGCTGGAGAGCTACTGCCAGAAATGTCCCAGCACAGCAAGGATCATGATGCCTTAATACAATATCAGCACACCAGTGAATAAAACAGCCAACAATATTTTGAAACTGCTCAGAGAAAAAAAATTGATTCCTAACTATAGCCTATTTCTAATCATTGCTGACTCTCCAAGTGATAAGAAATATTTGCTTTTCTTCATCAGAAAGCAACAGTCGCTGTTGGAGCCATGGTGAATTATTTCTTTCATATCCTTGGAAACATATTATACAGCCTTAATTAAAAGAGATTTCCAAAAGAATAGCAAAACACTCTTAATGGAAAAAGGACATTCTGGCTTTCAATAGCAAGGAAAATAGAACACATTTGTTTACTGCCCTTGATATTTTATAAGCCAGGTCTTCTCTCCATATCTCACCTCCCAGAGCTTTGATTTGGTCTATTCTGCAGTATTTCACTTCCAGCAAAGATCAGGGGCTGTTACAGGCCAGTTTCCTCTTACAACAATTTCATTTCTCCTTACACGTCATTATTTAGAGAGAAAAAAAAAAACATCAGGAAAAAGAGTTCCTCCAAGGCCTCAGGATCCAGAAGAGTGGACAGCAAATCTCCTTCCATAAAGAGCAGACCAAGCACAGACTGGGGATCATACACTGATTATGCTAAATTAGAAAATTCTAGTAAGTCCCTTGGGAAGGATCTGGGCAGAGGAGGCAGAACCAAGGCACAGAGCAGTGCAAGTTAAGTATCACTGCATAAGTCACAATAGTGTCATAGGAACCACAATCATATCTGGGTGACAAGGGAGGTAAGAAATTATTACTATAGTGTCAATAAACCAAAGACGCTCTGAAAGAGGAAAAGCTGACAACGAGGAGCAACTACCCAAACTAGGCTAATCGACCAGCCTTGTGTCAAGAGAAAGAAGAATACTTCTTTCTTACATCAACTACAAAATTAGCTCAAACCGGGACATTCATACAGAGTCTTATTTGGGAAACTGGATTTAGATGGGCACAGGTTGAAACCCAGTGCCACATATGCTTCCAAAACTTTTATTTATAAATAAGCAAAGAAAGTCCATATACAGAAAAACAAATTTAAATAGATTTTAATATAGTACGTAAATAAGATAGTAAATAAGACTTGTAACAAATATGTAGGAAATAAGACTCAATTTTGTTCTACTACTCCTATGATACAGCTCAGGAGTAGAGCATAATTACATTTCTAACCACTGTCTAATCAATATCCAGGCATTCCAGCAGCAAAGATTACGCATCTTTCACTTAGTACATGGACAAAAAAATACCTATGAGAGAAGCCACATACATTTAGAAACGGGGTAAGACAGGCTGTGCGCTGCTCTAAACATGCTTCTGATTGTGTGTTCTAAGCTTTAAGATTAACACTTAGGAGGTTCCATTTTAAAAACTATCATGAAGAATAACAAACCTCTCTTCTCTGATCTTTCCCAGTTCCTCAGGATCACAAAAAAATCAGGCCCTGTAATAGCTTTCAGTCATCATTATTTAAGCATCAATACTTCCCCTAATCAGTGATGTACAGTGATCACTTTCTCTATACATTTCCCTCTCCTCAGCCCTTCCATTTCAGACAATTTAAAAAGCTACTTGCCTCAGAAAAATTAGTGAGCAAACTCTTCAAGGTAACAGCTTCTAGGAAATCAAGTCTATCAAATTTTGTATCTTATTTTTCTAACATGTTTAGAGACTTAGCACCCAGCAGGCATTCTTCTCCAAAGCAAATCCACACATACCTTCCAATATCTTATCAAATATCCGTAAAATCTCCTTAGCAACTTTCGGCTTCATTCTTCTGGCTACATTTGACTAAGTTTCTACTGAAAATTGAATAAAGGACAAATAAAATGAGCCACCTTGGGAGAAACTCACAGTGCAGGAAAAATACAGCTGATCCTCTTAAAGCCAAGCTCCAACTCCCAGGATTTTGCTTTTTTAACAAACAAGAAAGTGTAACCAGTTGACACTGGGAATAGGTTTTTCTGAAATCCATTCCAATTGCTGGAATTAAACATGGCACATAAGCCAAAACCACAGAATTAGTTAGATTATACCTCACACATATGAACAAGCTTAGCCTTAAAAAACATTTATAATAAATTATTCCCTTGCAAAGTCAAGATTGGCGAGGTTAGACAGTTTTTGCTGTGAATGTCCTTTCTTTAAAAATTGACCATAGGTGGAGTCCCTTGCATTTTTTTTGTCATTCAAAGATCTTAGAAGGATGTGGCCAGGAAGAAAAGCACACACACATGTCATCCTGCCCAAATTTCTTAACAGGGAAGTTATATGCCTTGACATTTCTCAACAGGCTACATCCTCCCCTAGTAATGCTGTAATCACATCTCCACCTGAAACCAGTATTTTAGGTCATGTGGAACTGACCCTTCATTATCATTCACCTGAGTTTTTAACAATTCACCTACAACTATTACACACCCCTATCATTCCTCTCAATCTCATAACACATGTAGAATAGCAAAGAATAGAAATGCAGCCTGATGGAATAAAAATTAATCTATTCAAAAGCTAAAGTATTGACAGTCAGAGGAGGAAAGGTTAATCCTTTGTTCTCCAGACATGCACACAAGTAGGAACACTGGCCCAAACATCTTTCCAAAAGCTCTGAATGTACAGATAGTAATGGTGTTATATGAAAAACTGTTATGTCAATACCGGTGGGAAATTTTTCAAACAACATGTAATTAAGTAGTGGAACACATCTCTACAGGACAGCATGTAGGATAAGATCTTAAATGGATGCAAAGAGAAATTAAATAGGTTCATGGAGAATAAGTAATCTGCAATTAGTATCAATGATGCAGTAATTCACAGACTCATGAAGTCTGTAAATCACTGGTGATTCAAGCTGGAACATATGCTAATGGAGGAAAGCATCACTCTCTATTGCCCCGTCTCTCGTAGTCTATGCAAGAGCAGCCACTGCTGGGTACCAGATTCTTCCACTTGGTTTCAAGTATGAATGCAGAGTGTGAACAGCACCCCCGAACACTGCAGCTGGCACAGCAAATCCTGAAAAGGCTATTTAGTTATTCCAGCAAAGTGTTACACAAACTGAAATGAGAACACAAGATGGGAGCACCTTAACTTCTAGCCCTAAGCGTTTTCTGCTATCATTAAATATTTGAGGGTAACTCCAGGAAAGATGGGTGCAGTTTGCAAAGTTCACAGGAATGCCTGCAGTCATAGACACGACCAAGCCCACCAAGTAAATATTTCATGCTCAAAATATTCACTGTGTGTGACCAAAACATCCCAGCTCTTACCTAACATGTTTGGGACAGAGATGTCTTCAAGACAAAGGCTTCAGAGTGGCTGATTGCATCCTGCTGTATTGCCCCAGCATCTGCAGTCAAAAGATACAACTAAAGGGATGTTAATTAGCAGGTGCTGCAGAAAAACACCATCACTGCTTGTGCTTACTGCAAATCTGATGCAAACAGAGAGATTTGCTAATCCTAGTTCAGAAATGCCCTCCTTCCTTGTGAGGTTGTTCGCAGGAGCTAAGCAGTGTTGTAGCAAAGACAAAGCTTATTCCATTTTTTTCCCCAGACAAATGCAATCAAACAGCGACTTTCTGAAACATATTACAGCTTGTCTCTCAGACATCTGGAGCCAGGGCTGCCACAGACTCTGCTATTCAGAAGAAAAGTGAAAAAGACAGACAGCACTTCAAAATAAATCAATTGCATTTATTAGCTCCTTTTGCTGATGTTTTTGGGAAGGAAGGAAGGGAAGGGAGAGGAGAGGATGAGGTTTTCAGCATTAAAGGTCTTATTTTCTTTGCTATTTAAAACTCCTATTAGCTCTAGTCAGATCAATGGCATTGTGCATTCTCCAATAATTTGTCTGAGATAAAGCTAAAGCTATAAAAGCTTCAGGACTTACTAAAGACATCTATTTCCATTCCAAGAGCTAAATAAAACCGGAAAGAGAAACAGATCAATTTGAGCCCAACATAGTTAGCTATACACTTCCATTTCCAGACGCTGAAACCAAGCATGACTCCCTAATTTGCCTTGAAGAAGTTCAAAAGTCAAAACATTTGCTTGCACAGATTTAAGAATATAATTTGTAAGAGTTCACACATTGCTCCATACTGTCATCTTAGAAGCACAACTGATATTCACACGTTTTAAGAAACATACCGCAGTAGCTACAACATGGAAAGGGGATTTTTTCCTCCTAAACCCAAAAACTGAGTGTTTTATAAAGTCCATAAGGAACTGACCGTCAGAGAGAACTAATATGAAATCCTATAGTAACTTTTTAAAAATCTTTTTGGATTGGAGGAATGTGTCAATATGCTTAAGGTTTCACACAGAAGGCTGGAATAACATATAGAATTTGTCAACCCAAAATGAAGTCTGCTAGTCACTCTTTCAGATAGCAAAATATAAACCAATAAGCTGTCAAAATACTGGAGCTTTCTGAGCTATATGCAATTGCATTGTCTCATTTCCCTTAAAATGGGCTTGTCAACCCAATTAAACACAGAAATAGAACAGCTAATTCATTAGATTCAGTTTTCCTTTACACTAACATAAACTGGGAGAGATGAAGTGAAATAAACTGAGTTAATTCCCGATTCGTACTGATGACAATCAGAATCTGGCTTAAATATGATCATCTGTTAAAATACATGAACTAAGGATTTCAAAACAAAACAAAGTCTCTTCCTACAGAAGGCGACTGTGAAAAACAGATGTCTCTGCTGTAAGAATGTTCAGTTTGATGCTATTATAAGAATTATAAAAAACCAAGATCCATGGAAACTTCCTTCCTGTTAGAAAATATGATATGGTTCACTTCACTAAAACAAACAAAATCTGCCATGCAAAAGGCCAAGCAAACGTACACTACTGCTGCAGTCATTTGCAGTAGTTCCTGCATTCCAAATTTCACTCTGTCTTCTCACAACCTGAACAAGGTCTCAAAATACAAAACGTAGTTTTCAAATATTTATGATTCTGCTTGTGTAAGTGTAAAAGTGATTTGGTGGATGAGTGGGAGTGGAATGGGAAGGCAAGAAAGAAGAACACTTTAAACTCATTTTTTAGTACAAATACAGGGAATGTGGTGAGAGGGGGAATGTCACTGTGGGCATCAGAGCAACCAGGGAACAGGGCTACACTCAGCTCCACACAACTACACAGAAAAGAGGTTGACAGCTTCCGAGGCATCGACAGCTCAAGGCAAGCCAGAAAACCATTCTGAAACAAATTCTGTGGTGTTGAAGATCATTACTAATATAAACAGACTAAAAAGCAAATAGTAAAAGAACAGAGGCATCTTCTTGATACCTGCAATACCAGTCGGCGCTCCTGTGACTGTCCACCTACTACAGCCACTTCAAAGTCGGCTCAGTAAAGCAGCCCAAGCTACCTCCAGTTTTCGTCAGTAGATTCTCAAGTCTGCCTGAATCATCACAACTATAATTTTCTCTATCCAATATTTATTTCAAGAATTCCTCTCCCAAAAGACTTTCCAAAATAAGCCTTTATGTCTTTATCTTGGCTTTGAAGCTGATGCCTGTCAGCTCTGCATCAACTTACAGAGAGAAGAGTCCAGCCCAGTTTAATTGAGAAGGACACTTTTCCAGAGTCTCAGAAGCAGCAATTCAACCAAGCCACAGCCATTGCACGCTCCTCCTCCATACAAGATGCAACTGCCAGAATATTTGTTGCCAAACAAGGCTTGGGTTTTCACTGCTTCCAGTTCTCTGTCGGATGTTCAACATCAGCAAGACAACACAGATATTTTAGATTGAAGTAAATCAGCACACACTCCTACCATAAATGATAGAGTACTAGGACTCAGTTTAAACAATGTGTAATGCAGAAAGAGTTACCTTTGGGAAAAAAAAAAAGAAGTATCTTCCACTTATAGGCAGATGACTCAAACAGACCAAGTTTAGAAACTAAAATTCACTATTAGCAGCTGCAGGTACTGGTTGACAATAAGAAAGTGATTTTTTTGGCTGGTTGACCTCTGCACTCAGACCTACATAGAGATACAGATATTAGCTCACCAATTCATACAGACGAGCTTATATGTGGGTACACAATGTTGTAATTGTTCACTGTAACAACGCAGTTGATTTAACATAGTCTGTTGCTCCTTTGAGTCATTTAATGGTACTGGGCAGCTCTGCACCTCCTAAAAGAGTGAGTGGCAATAGTGGAACACTCCTAAGATTACTCAAATAATACTTGAAAAGTTTATACGGAAGCACTTTCGGAATTGAGTTCCCTGTGATTGTTCAGACTTACTTCCTGATAGAGCTGGAATAATCAAAAATACTTGTTACAGAAATCCAGGGGAAATGCAGAAGAATTTCAGTTTGCTCTCACAGCCTTGACAGACCAAGGCATTATCCTGATGGACACTGCAGTGCGCATTTTGGGATCAGAGAACGACAAACTGCTACCACACATTGGCCTCATTTGTACTGTGTCCATTACATATGTCTTCTTGGAAAGATTTTGAGGTCAAACCAATAAAAGCCGTAAGAGAAGTCAAAGTCCTTCTGAAGAAACTTGCAGAAGTTTGCAGAGCCCTGTCTTTGCCATTAAAAACTCAGAATTTGAAGGAAATACAACACAGCTAGAGCTGCCTCCTGCTTTATGAATAAAAAATACAGCATTAAGTATTCTATTCTATCAGCAAGTAAATTAGGAGCAACAACTGGACAACAAAAACTACTTTCTGGAGCCCACATGGCTTCCAGTAGTGTAATACACAGCACTATGTAACTTGAAAGAAACCGTATGTTTTCTTTTATGAAATAAGATGGAAAATATACTTTACTTACAAAAGCAATTTTACTAGGCATTCACAGAAAGACAAAAAACACAAAATACTGTCTGTTATTAAAGCACTCCGAGAACAAGAAGAGTCTGAAGTGCAAAAAACCTGAAAAAGGAAATAAAATGGCACTGGTGACTAATCATTCAAGACCTGCTAAAGAAGCACCAACCTCTGAATTACTCAAACCTGCTTAACAAAGGCATTTGTACAAAAGGCATTGCTAGGGGAGGCGGGGAAGGGAAAAAACCCCACAACCAAAAGCATTCAAACACTTTTCAGCCATTCCTAGGAAGTGATTTATCTATTGGAGCAAAGGCACAGGCTCAGAGGAGCAGACAGGTTATTCTGAATGCAGGAAAGGAAGCCACAGAGCCTGTACTATATATGTAGGTAAAAATCACATCAAGGAAAAGAGATGCCAAGTTTTGACATCTATTCTCTATTTCTTTCTTTAACCAGAGGAGATACAAAATGCAAAAATCTGGTTTTGTGCTTTCTGACAGGTAAAGGTGTGTTACAAGGGAAATGAAAGGAATGCATGGTTACCCAGATGGCTTCAGATGGCAAACAGTTATGCAGAACCATAATCCCCACTGAAGTTAAACAGGGTAAGGCAGAAGAGATGAACAAGGGGTCTGGATGGACCAAAGAAAGGAAAAAACACATCTAGCAGCCCTATATAAATGGTTACTTGCAATAATGACACAGGTTAATATCACATCTGTCATGAGATTACACGGAATTTCACAGAGGGTCTTGTAGCAGATCACAGCACTGCGAAACAGGATTTTAAGAACGAAATTTGGCAAGCGATAAGTTCATAATAAGCTCTAATCACTTCTCACACTGTTTAGGGTAAGGGACAAGAAAAGAAAAATGAAATATCAGACACCCACCTATCTTTGAGTTATGGCTACTTTGCATGCAAATTAAGAACTTTCCCAAGGAATTTTACTGTATCTTTTAATGCATGTAACAGATAGGAATGGCTCCCATTAGCAAAAAATTATATGTCCTTAATAAAAACATATAGAAAGGTAAGTCTCTAATAAAACAGCCAAGCACCACTCAATACTGGCAAACTTTTAGAAGACAAAAGATATTAGATATTACACAAGCCTGGTAGTGAAAATAAAGCAGCAAGCAGCAGATTCTCTTGGCTCTGACACTGGCCCTCCTCTAACGGCACTGGGGTTGCCTTCTCCCAAGCTGTGGATACACAAGTCCATGTTGCACTAACAGCTGAATAGCTGGCAATGTTGCTATAAATTTGATCAGCAAGATACACAACGACCAGCACAAATATCTCATAAAAGACCCATGGGGCAAAACAGCCACAGGTACAACCACTTTCAATGACAAAACATATCTAAAAGGCTCAGACTTTGTTAGAATCACAGAACTGCAATATTCACAACATGAGCCAACTTTAACTCCTGCTTTAAGCTTCTCTGATTAATCGAGCAAGAGGAATGAAAAGAAGGTTTGGGTTACTCCTTCCTTTTGGGTAAAGGTTGGAGAGAAATGTAAAGGCTACATCAACTAAATCCAAGCAAAGTGATATAAAAAACACAAAAACATGCGAACTCATTCCCTATTCAGACAGCATACACATCCCGTTCACCCGTACGACAGCCCTTGTCAGCGCTCCTCCAGGAAGGACACCGGGGCTTCTTGTCCATCTCACGTCAACCATGAGACACTTGCAAGGGCAGAGGCAGCTGTGACAGCCTAACTGTCTCATATATACATATATATATATATATATAAAAATACACACACATATACACGCAGACAGGCACCGTGGTCAGACACAGCATGTGTGACCTATCCGTACCGAACGTCTCTCCCAGAGCACACTCGGCAGCGCTGTATTGCCCTCCCATGCAAACCATTTGACTGACCCAAAGTGAGCCCAAAGGGGGCTCTGACAAGCAATCCTTTCAGCATCCTGATCAGAGCTGGAAACGGTTTTAAGAATTCACACCACCCAGACAGATTACTGGGAGAGCCATGCAGCTTAATGGTCAAGGTAGCAGCTTATAACACAATAGTGAAAGTGTTGAAGTTGCTACTTGGTGACAATTAATTACAAAGCCTGGATCTCTTAAATATGTAAAATCATTTAACACAGAACATAATAAGAAGTTGCAAAGTTCTGATTGCAAAGACATCTTGGAAATTACCTACTAAAACTATCTTTAGCTACCAACAGCGGTCTACAAGATCCTAGTTAAGCAGTACTCTATAATGTATTTCATTACAATTTTGAAGGCAAATAGATATAAACACGGACAATAGTTCAACTGCTCATTCAACTTGGGCAAAGAAATGCTTTCAAATCTAGAAAGCAAATGAGGAACATGTACTCATTAATAGCTTCCACTGTGGGAATTTTCAGCTGACTCCTTATGCATTCCTGTCGCAAATGTCACCATTCTTTGATGATCACACGACTGACGGAAGCATCAGGAAAATGCAGTGTTGGATCTCACTATAAAGCATTCTGGGCTCCAACTGGCATTAGGTTCCCTAACCAGATTAGAGCGAGAGGCCGGTCACAGCAGATGCCCTGTCTCGGTTCATTACTCAACACCTGTTAAACTTGATTAACAGCCCCAGCTAATTATCTGTTAAGAGTAACTCATGCTGTAACAGATCCCAGAGGTCTGAAAACTTGACTTCATTTACATGTTTGTCTCCTCTCACAAGGTCTCAGTTAAGCATCATCAAAAAATGCCTGCTAGAAAACAACAATAAAAACCCTTTAACTACACCACCACTGAATACCGTTGGAACCCATATGACCTACTTTATAGTTTCAGATGTATACCTGCAGGGAAAGCTTTACAACAGGACTCGAAATGCTCAATACACACCTGCCCCGCAATTCAAAACTGTTTCCAAACAATGTGCAATAAACTATAGCCATGTGCGCTGTGGCAGCTGAAACAGATGTCGTGGCAGCCAAACAAAAAAAAGTTCTAATTTTGAATTCAAAATTTTGTGCTTGGGCAAACACAATTTCCCTGACATAATTTAAAACAAGTGCTATTTCCAGCTGCTGAATGCAATAGAGATACATGTTATAAATTCTGCTGCTTAGCACGATAGAGTTGACACTACTACCTTATTTAGACTTATAGTTTTCACACCTGTTTTAGTACATTTCTAGATCTAAAAATAAATTTTACATTAGGCTTTGCTACCAATAACTCCTACAGTCCATGAATGAAGAGATTCTGTTTTGGTGGCTACAGTGTTTTGTAGGATACTGATTCCTAACAAACACGATGGTTTCCACTCTCTGAGTAGGCTGGATATCTGCTCACATGAGACACACCACAGACTGTTTTCCAACATTCATTAGTCTGTTTTGGTGAAACAAATCACACTGAGACAGTCATTTTACTCCACTCAACAGATGTGTAACAACATGTAATACTACAAGTTATATCTTCCTTTTTTTCCAAATAGGTATTGCTTCCACAAAGCAGTACAAAAATTGTATAGACGTTAAGTGGTTTCCTTTCTTTTCCAAGCAGTTCTCATTGCCATCACTCAACCTTCTTTTTGTCCAAAGACCGATGCCCTTTGTGGTGGGAACAGTGCCAAAGTGCTCCTCTGGGCTGCCCTCACTTCCTCCGTGCACATTTACATCTCTTAAGCACCCGAGGTGACTGCCCTTTATATCAGGTGTGTACATACATGATGTGTGTCGTTCATTAGGTGGTATTGGTGTCCTCAGGGCACAGATTTGTGTGTATCAGCAACATCCACTGCTCTTCTTCACAGGTCTCTATCTCAGGGCACCTCCTCAGCTGTGCAGCTGCAGCTGGACACTAAGATCCACTGATGTTACTTGCTAGAGCTTTACATCCAAGACTTCCTTCTGCTGTATGATGTAAATGTTAAGTGAGAGCAACACAAACACAAACATCTCCTTGCATTCTGCACAAATGCTTATATCTGGCTTCTTCCAAACTGCAAGATGATTCTGCTCAGATCCAAAATTCAGATACTAGCTTAATACACGTAGGTGCCTAATTTCACATGCGAGCCTACTGTGGTTGTATTTTTTAAATACAGTGGGTCACTCTGCACTAAAACCACTGAAGACACAGCCTAAATTTAAAACTGACTGAAAGCAGAGTGCATGCTTTCCCTTTGGGCAACTTAAGAACACACTTCATGTAAAATCCCTGCTACATATTAGATTATCCTGACTTCACAGAATCACAGAATCACAGAATCCCAGACCGTTAGGGATTGGAAGGGACCTCAAAAGCTCATCCAGTCCAATCCCCCTGCCGGAGCAGGAACACCCAGATGAGGTTACACAGGAAGGCATCCAGGCGGGTTTTGAATGTCTGCAGAGAAGGAGACTCCACAACCTCTCTGGGCAGCCTGGGCCAGTGCTCTGGCACCCTCACTGAGAAGAAGTTTCTTCTCCAATTTCAGTGGAACCTCCTGTGTTCCAGCTTGTGTCCGTTATTGCTGGATGTGTTGCAACTCTTCCCTTATAATTGTACTAAATCTTCCAATAACTTGGAGGAGTGTCAGCTTCAGTGCAATCTCCTTATTCAATGAGCAAAGTAAACATTATTTTGTAGACATTTTACCATTTATACAATTCACTAAATGAAAGCAGACCTGACAATTTTAGATCATACTCACAAAAGTGAAAAAGCATTTTTCAGAAGTCCCAGTATTCCCCTGCTGCCAACTGCCTTTTAGAGAAACCGACACGTCACGATATTGACGTTACGATGGCATGCTATACAACTGTACCTCAAATGGAAAGGAGAGGTTTAAAACTACATTATTAGTATCATTTAGGGTTAATGGGCCATGAAATCTGCAAAGACAAAACACCTTAACTCATCCTAACGATGGAAGAAACTTCTGCATGCATCCTCTCAATCTGTTCATGTGGATTTGAAGACAACACGTGCCAAATCTATGAAAAAAATAATAAATCTACAGAACCTGTACCAAGCAGCCAATTAAGTTTGTAATTAGATATCTATTCCAATCAGCCAGCATATTTCCTAAGATTAAACTTCAAGAAGAGTTCCCAATAAAACTAAAAGATGAATGATATTGTGCAAAAATTAAGGGAGAAGAGCTTATTAAGCAGATCAGGACACATACACGGTAAACTGCGAGCTGAAAACACACTTTTGTCTCAAAATATGTTTGGGTTTTTTTCCCCAGCAATACCAGCAGATCTAATGAAAGACCCTGCTTCCCACAACCATTATATTGCTTATGATTATTCTAGCATTTCTTTAGTATCCTAAATGTCATCTCCAATCACTTTTATCTGTTCTTACTCATTTATGTATTCCATGCCCTTGCTACTATTGGAACCGACCCAGCTACAATCAGGACTCTTCTCTTCTTCCTTCTTTGTGCCTTGTGTGCATTTTTCAGGGCATGAAATGGTTCAAATGGACTGCAAAGAAGGGGGAAAAAATTAAGCAGCTGTATTTATAGTTATTTCTGCTTGTAACAAAGAAAATACATTTCTACATTTCTGAAATTACATACTTTAAATACCAGCTAAACAGATAGAGAGCAGTTAAGGAATCTGGATTGCTCCTATAAATTCAAAACCATTGCCACTATTAGAATCATTAAAATATTTTTCTCTTTTCTGCAGAATTATTTTCAGGTTAACATGTCTTTTTTTTTTCCCTGCCTTTCCATAGTACCTTACAAATTATTTTCAGGTTAACATGTCTTTTTTTTTCTGCCTTTCCATAGTACCTTACCTGTAAATATATTTACCCACAAACTCTTAAATCAATTCTGTCCTTCAGCTAAATCAGCACTGGACTTTTTGTTATTCTCTTCCTGTACAAGCAACTTCTTTACTCCAGTACGTTTCTATTTTTCCCTTTCTTTACCACATCAGGATGTAGAATTGCGGTTTAACATTTCATATCCTGCTATTATGAAATATTACCTATCTCAGTTATGGAACATCCCCTGTCCCTTCAAAAGTTAAGCACTTTTTCTCATCCTTCAAGCTTGTAGGCAGAAAAGAGAAGAATTATTTTGCGGATTGCCTGTAAATACAGACATTACACACATTCATTTCACACCCACAGGAAGATTTTTGTGACAGTGCATGATACTCCAAGACATGTGTTTCTTTCAGAAATAAGGGATCATAGACACATAAAAAGATGCCATTTCAGGCTCTAGGGGCAGAAGTGAAATTACCATGTAACCAGTCTAAATGTCACCTTTTATTTTACCTCCTACCACCAGGCTCACATTCAAAATGCACGCATTAGCTAAGCCTGACAAAGACATCATCACATTTTTTGTCTCCTTTTCTTCATTTGTCTCGTTTAAAAAAAAGTTGCCAAGCATTCGGTTATTATCCTTGATTCTGAATCATGATAAACGCTTCTTGTATCCTCACGTTTATGAAAGTATTAGTTTTTGCACAGCACAGACATCTCTAGAAATACACAAAGGTGTGAAATAGGCTGCAGTGGCAACAGGGAAATAGAGCAGCTCTTTTTCCTCATTATTATGCCTCTGTGAAAGAAACAGGAGGCAGCAATTTTATGGGCAAATTCCTACTTGAATCCATAGCAGAAACAAGCAAGAACTGGTCACGCCAGAAAAGTTGTCTTGTAATCCTCCAGTTCACCCTTTCCATAAAGAAATTTCTATTTTCCCTTCAATGAAAAAGGTTTAAAATTTGCTTTTCGTTAGGGAGCACAAGAAGTTTCCACACTTGTAGATGTGACACAACAAAGGGAAAACGGCAAACGGCAGAATAAAGGTGTTGTTTTCAGAGAAAGGAAGGACTAATAAGGACCATGCTGATTTAGTTGGAGGATAGAACTAGTAGAAAGAAAATAAACACTTCGTTAGTAAACACATACATTGAATAAGCAGGAAAAACTGACAAGGATAGACTAAAAATAGTATAATGCCGCCAGTTTTTTTATTTTCCAAAAAAGAGCCCTTATTTCATTTCACAATTTTGAGAGTCATCATTTCTGGAGTATCAGATCCACCCAACTCATTTGGGCAGCAAAAGCAATGCTGACAGCCATTGAGAGCAGAAGTTCATCTTACAACAGCTTTGCAATGCGATGGGAACTCTCAGGCTCTACTGTAACCTATAGGAAAAGCTGATTTAGCCTTATAGGAAATAGAATGAAGAAAAAGTGGTAGAAAAATAAGAATAAAATGGGCTGCAAACAACACAGAGAGCAAAAAAAAATGAAAGTTTCTTTAACAAAAATGAACACTGAGGAAAAGGACCTCCTGCTCCCTAGCATCAGCCCCAATCTTTGAAAAGGCTCCATTGGAATCACACATCCTTCACAGCACTCTCAAAGCGTGGGTTTCAGTGGAGCCAACAGGAAAGCTAAGGAAAATAATGTATGTTTATTTTACCTGAACGAAAATCATGTAAATTCCAGGCCTAGAAATTACATTTTCAATACGTAAGATGTAAGCCTGGTTATTAATAGGAAGTGGCAAACAAAGGAGTTATCAAAAAACACCCAAACCCCTGTCTCAATAGTGAAAAAAGCTAATGAAATAAAGCTGCTCCATGAGGCAGAAGCAGCAGTTAGAACTAATCTACTGCAGAGGAGGCACAGCACACCTCTAACATCATCAGAGCACCTAAATGCTGCAGGACAACATAAAATAAACATACGATTTAATATGTTATATGCACACATGTTATAGAAAACAAAAGGCATTTTTTCTCTCTGGAGGAGCTAGATGAACTCTAAATAAATGCCATTAAAATCTGTTGTGAAAAACAGAAACTCCATTGAATGGACCATAACGTTAGAAGAGTCACAGACTGAGAGCAAAGGTGACAAAGCTGTCCATGAGGATAAAAGAAAATGGAAAACCAGCAAGAGGCATGAGAAAAAACCACCAGAATACAGTTACCCCATTGCAGTTATCCACAAAAGAGGACCAAAATAATCAGCTCATTCATATAACCCAGCCTGCTCGCTTTAAACTTTCAGCACTTTTTTGAAGCTGTACATCCTCATCGTAACAGCATCCTCATTTTGCAGTTGCCATTTTCTATTACACAAGCAGCAAACGAGAAATCAAGCTGAAAACCAGAAAATATTCTCTTTTGCCCACAGGCATCCACAGGACATGGAAACAAGACATTTACTCTGTACCTGTCCTAACTTCTGCGCCTACTTTTAATCAATGGTACTTCTGCAAAAACGTAATGATCAGAAATATCACCACTTATCACTTGCCTTCGGTATGAAGAAGCTGTTTGTAGAGACTGAGGTATTTTTGGTTTATTTTGATTGTTTATCACTTTTGTTGAAGTTTGGGATGCATCAGTTTCCATGTGGCTTCTTGCCAGGCCCACAAGAGATTGACATGAAACCACAAACACCTTCTGCTACTTAACACCAAACTTAACACATAGAATATAAAAACGTGTCCAAAGGAATTGAAAAGCCTTTCCTTCTATTTTGATGGATGTCAGGGTAAACTGGTAGGTTAAACAATTCCAGGAAAACTGCAGTCGTACATCACATGCTGCACAGTTCTGGAGATTGTCTCCAACACGATCAAGCCTTGCTTTGGAAAACTTTCTACTTGAGGCCAGCTCTTTAACTTCCATAACCAAAGTGCCAGATGACGTGAACAAGGTTAATGGAAACACAATTATTTATACATGCTGGGACTCTCGATACTGATTTTACTAAAAATATCTTCTTAAACTGGGTAAAGTATTTAAAAGCTCTATGTGATCATTTTCTACTGCTGAACTCTAGTGCGTAGAGCAAACTGTTACTCTGTATTCAATGTACCATGTCCAACATTTCATTTTTTCCTTTTGCCCTACTCTTTCTTACAAAACTTTCACTTATGCTTATTTTATTTTTAGTTTTTAAAAAAAAGCTCCCATATTTTGTCACTTAAACTTTTATGAAGAATAATGCTCATGTATAACTCAAAATATCAAAGTAAACAAACATTTTAATTTACATGGGTAAGGATGCATGAAGGCAAATGCCTTTCACAACTTGATAAAGGTAAATTCACTCTCTTGGAAACGCTGTATAATGATGATAAATGAAGACGTAGAGAACATTTTTGAAGTACATTGAGTGACTGTACATCCTCATATATTGAGGTAATTATGTTTTCCTTTCTTTTTCCTGATATCAACTGACTTTATTATGGTCAGTATAAAAGTTCCACCTTATTTGTTTAATGTTTTTGATACTGTCTGGCAAACAGCACTGAAAAAAGTAGTTGGGCACTGCTTCTGATACCATCTTCCATTTCAGTATTGCCACATATTGGTTTAAAAAAGCATGACCAGGGTATGGTTATTATTTTGCCTGCTGGAAGTGGGTGGGAAGGAAAGATTCCCTGTTTCCCATCACGAAGTATACCAACACCACACGAAAGACAACAGCCACGTGCAGTCTGCTTTCTCTCCCTTGCTGTTACCAATGGCTCAAGCCACCCATGGGAGGTTGCCATGCAATCCGTCACTGGATTCTTTGCAGAAGCCAGGTCGTAAATCAGTTTATTATTTGATAATAAGAGGAACAGTATGGATAACTGATTTTCTGGCTGAACATTGAAATTGGAAAGTACAAAACAGCAAAAACCAAAAACAAAAAAACAACCAAGAAAAACCACACACACACACACACACACACACACACAAAAGAAACTCAAACTGGTTTTGATTAAGCTATTCCATTTTTTATCTTGTTTTTCCCCATCAGACTGCAATGAAACAGCACAAGATTTTCTCAGTTCAGCACAAGATGGTTAATTCAACCTGACATTAAATATTTATTGTGGGTATCTGTAAGAAAAGCAAAGGGAAAACAAGTGTTTGCTTCAAAAAAGTTGAAAGTAGAGCCAGTTCCCTTTTAATGGTGCTGTTCAGAACTTAAAATGCCCTTCCAGAGAGCCTAGAGATCTGTTTTCATTTCCCTCCTCCTCCCCTCCCTGGAGATGTATTATGGACTGCTCTGCTGCTGGAGCGCTCTCAGTCCCACAGTTAGTGCTGCTTTACTGCGTTCACTGAGGCAAGTCTGGTACTCCAGGAATCCCCCACGGAGTGAGACCTTATTCTTTCACTCTCTTAAATGAATACTTCAGTATTTCAAGCCAAAGAAAACACCTCTAGAAGGAACCAAAGGTGCTCAAACAGTTACAATATTTACTTAAGCAGAGTTTCAGCTTACTTATCCTTGCACTCAGTCCAAGGAAGGGACTTGGGCTCTTCTTGCAGAGGTTTCGTAGAACTGTTCCCTGAAACGGTCTGAAGACCTTGCAGTTACACAAAGCTCCAAACTTACCCTATAGGGATTTTCAAAAAGAGAGTACACAATCTTATTAAAGCAAAGGAAGAAAGTAAAACATTGCTGTCTACAGATTTATTTCGTAGCAATGTAGACCTTGCAGTTACACAAAGCTCCAAACTTACCCTATAGGGATTTTCAAAAAGAGAGTACACAATCTTACTAAAGCAAAGGAAGAAAGTAAATCTGTCTACAGATTTATGTCATAGCAATGTTTTTTCTGTTATTATCGAAGGACTTGAGGAGCTACAAGAGGTCATAAATATGTACATTCATACACAGAAAAACAAATACTGAGAAAAATATTTGTATTTACAACTGTAGTTTATTTGTAGTACACTGAAAAACTAACTCAGAAAATATACAGAAGGAAAATGTTGCAACACGTATCTTCTAAAGATATTGACGCCATTTAACGACTGTTACATTTATATTAAATCAAGTTCTTAAACTAGGAGACTATTTCCTGACTTACATCTATACATTTGTTCAAATGAAGGTAAATTTAATAAATGACCATTCTTAAAAGCAATGTTTTATGTGTAGCAGTTCAGAGTTCTGGGCACTTAAAACACCAGAACTCACAAATACTTCCAAAACTTTGCTGCAAATGCAGTTAAAACTGTCTCTTAAAATTCCTCGCGACAGAGCCGTTTTATTTAGCTTGTCCCATTTGAACCTCACAAAGATACATTTCTTTGTACAATATGGCTTGACAAGTAGCATCATATGTTGTTGTATTTTCATAGGGAAAAAAGCACCAAAGTTGTTTATATGCGAAACTACAGCAACAGATAAAATCTGGGAACAGCAATTTTTAAGAAATAAATGCAGATGCTCTTCTGAAAGAAAATCACATCTGCAGAAACAGTAAAAACAAGCCTACCTCATTTAAAGATAAAAAAGCGCACAGAATCACTTAAAACAATGAGCTTGGGGACACAATATGAGCATTCAACTCATTTATCATCTCAATTTGCTCCTAAGCCCTGCTATTTCTTCAGTATTCCCACCATGGAGAACAGTCAATTGCAAAAAAATATTTGATTAATGTTCCATTACTTGTACCAAACAAATGCACACAGACAACAATATCCTAGTTACCACCTAATGAAATGGTCTCTAGATGAGCCCGCTGGTCAGCAGCTTTAAAAACAGGCAACACCACCGCAGAAAGGACAGAGGGAAATGCAGAGCTTCAGTTGTTCAGTTCAGTTCATTACTTTTACTGTTACAGAAGCTACAAATTATTTTACATCTTGCCTACACATCTTGTAACTTGACCAGGTACTTTACACTCGAGATCACTGATTTTACTTTCAAACTTATTTTAAATATCGTATTATTTTTTAAATGCTCAGTGTAATTTGCTTCCTGCAGTAAAACAATACTGCAACTTTACTGCACGGTGTTTTGATAATTTACCAGGCGCATACACACACACCATCTTCTCCCCCCATTTCCACACACACACACATGGATGCCTATGAACACCTAAGCTTGCAGTGAAGCTCACAAAGGGCCACAGAGAAAGTTTGCAGAAGCCCAAAGCAGTTTACTCAGGCTGTCTGCTCTCCTCACATCGGGTGTTAAATATCACAGTGACTGCAGGAACTTCCTAGGGAAAAAAAAGCGCTAAGCAGATCTTTGCTGAAGATTGATTTACTGCCTGATGTGCACAGACAAACTAGAATGTGCTTTCTGCAACAAACAGATTAAAGCCAAGTTTCATTGTTGCATATGCTCTATTTTGCAAAATGGACTATTTGTATACATTCACTAATCGAATTATTTTATCTACTGGTAAATATGATTCATACACCAATTCTAAAGCAGCATGTACAATTATGGTATTACACAACACATTCCGCAGGACTGTGCTTACAAAAAAATCTATTACTTTTTAACAAATTAGTGCCTGTAATACCAAGGCTACACAAAAATCTTCAAGATTCAGTCATGTTTCTTAAACAACCAATTTCTAGATTTTACACTCTAATAAAACACTTAACTTTAGAGCTCTAATACCTCACTGGAAGTGCAGGCATTCTTTACACAGAAAGTCCCAGAATTAATGGATCCAGACCTTTCTAGTCTCAACCTCAAAGGAAGTGGCTGCTCCCTCCAACCCTAAAGTCTTGTAAAAAAAACCTTTGAGCATTTGAACATTTGCTATTCAGTGAAGAGCTATTAGAAACATGCTGCACTTCTGCATGTGGATCATTATCCAGCTAAATTCTCATTCAATGCCTAACACCATTGTTTCCAAGCAGCTGGCCTTTAACCAACCTTTCCAGCTATTTTGGTGAGCAGGCTCCACGGTGAATAAGTTTCTTTTCTCTATTATAAAAGTTTGGTGTCCTTTTCCTTGATGACCCTCCTGCACTTTAGGTGTACATAGCAGGACAGAGCAGCTCACTGGGCATCTTTGTCCAAAATTCCTCTACATTTGGATGTGCAATGAAGCCAGCTGAAGAAGTGCCCTTTCAACATTGTCAGTCAAATGAAGACTTTCAAAAGGATCAAGTGAGGGAAAATGCGGTCAGGTAGCTAACTGGTCATGAGAGAAAAGGACAGAGACTATCTAAAGGGACTGGGACAGGAGAATTGTACATTACATAGAAAAGGGCAACAGAAGCTGACCTGCAGGGTGCGATGTAAAACAAGTTACTTCAGTTTTTTGCTCACTGAATATTCCTTAGTTTGGTGTAGTCCCAATTTGCAAAACTACTCCTTTTTTTTCTCATAGCTGCAAATAAAGGAAGAGATGAACTTTGTATATGACAAGGCTACATAAAACAGAGTTCTGATAAATCATGGCTCAGATTGGGCTCCCCGAATTACCTGATGTTAATGCTCACTGTTCCTCAGCTCCACCTGCACAATTAGGATAAACATCATCACATAATTTCCCAGCAGAGATGGTGTAAGCAAAAGTTCATTACATTTGTGAAGTTCATTCATACAGTTGTGATAAGTGTCGCAGGGAAGTCCATAAAGCACACAGTACTGCAGGAAAAAAAAAATCTGTACAAATTATCTTCATTCTGGTATTTCCTAACTCCTTGCTGGCTTTGTAATGTCAGTTATGTTCTAGGTTTTCTGTATTTATAGAAATCTAGATGGGATTGAGTTATCCTGGAAGGATAACACTCCTCTCCCTTGCAGACTTCGTTAGCTGTGGTTGGAGTTCACCCAGTATGAGAAGACCTGTGTTATTTTTCTGGTAATAATAATAGCTTCACTTACTCTAAACAAAAAAGCCACTGTTATCAAAGTGATTTACAGGATGATAGATATACCTGCATTGACTATATGGGAACAAGATTATTGCTGCTGAGATTATAATTAAAGGTTTCAAAGCTGACATGGGAGACAGAGGGATTCTAAGCAGTTGTCATTTTGGGGAAATAATGATAGGATTGTCATATTTAAATAAAACACTCTTAAATACAGGAGTAATTTCTGAGAACAGTGCATTTGTGTGTCAGATTTTAAAGTACTGCCTGTAAGGATATCAGGCGAAGTAGAAATGATCATGGCAAGAAAGGAAAACAACTTGAAAACAAGCTCAGACCAGCGAAAGTGGATTGCAGCCAGCCCTGGGGGAAGGTGTTTTGGTGATGTGGCATGTGCTTTCCAACATGTGCTGTCTGTGGCTGCAGAACTAACAAACCAAGGCAATGTTGATATCTGACAGCAAGCTTGTTGCTCGTGATATGCTTTGCAGAAAGCAACTGCTTTTTAGAGAAAAAATACATAGAGAGAGAATATACCACTGGAACAATGTTATTTTGGACCTCTTGTAAAAATGTTTCCATTGGTGTTACTTGGAAGAACAAAGGGATGAGGGGGAGTGTGAGGGAAGGCTGTGGGTACAGATATTAAACAAGAAGTGAACAGAGGAAAAGATGTGGTTTTAACTTTATTATTTTAAACCTGCCATGGCTCTTACGAACTTTGTAAATCATCACATTCTCTTCAGCCTCCTCCTCTCCACAACGCAACGTCCTCGCATCTTTAGACCATCCCTGCTAGGTGTCTCCTTTACCATCTTGATTGTTTCAGCCACCCTTCTGTATTTTAAATTGCTTATATTTTAAGAATCAAAATAATAACAAGCTGGAAGAAGACTATGAAACGCTAGGACTATCAGATCAGTATGTTAGCTTATATCATCTGTAACACACAACTGAAACCACACGCTTGTAACTTCCCACATCTTCCCCACAGTCATACAAGAAGTTTCTTGACACCATGAACAGCAATGTAAATCTTGCCTTGAGGTCAAAAGCCAAATATATTTAGAAGCAGCACACCAGAAGCTGTCTGTGGAAGCAGCAGAGGGGGAACAGAGGTGCTTTCATATTGTTGAACCTGTTCTTCAAGTGAATAATGAGCTTCTGCATGAGAGTACTACAAGTACAGATTTCATTAAGTACAGTTTGAAAAAGTACAGAGTTGCTGCCAGCCTCCCACAGCACCCCACCAAATACTCCATGGCAGGTAACACTGCTGAAAACACCATCTCCTCTTGCAGAGCATTTCCACATTTTTTACAGGGTGCATTCTTGAAGTAGCTGTATAAGATTATGGTGTTTGCCTAACCCCAGAGCTCTCTTGCTTCTCCCCCCACACAATACATACAGTATCAGCATCCTGAAGAATCTGTCTGTTGAAATACATAATTCCTGACAAGTGGCACCTTTGCATATGAATTTATCTGTGATTCCTCTGCCAGTGAGATATGGTTTCTGTTTGTTCAGAACAGAACACCACACACTGCCTGGATACAAGCTGCTGCTTAAGATAAGCTGACTGTAATTTCAGTATACAGTGGTATATTTCTTGCCCTAGAATAACCTGACTTTACAGCAGCTGGATGTACGCCAGTTTCTAATTGTTTGTCTTTAGACTGCTGGCTTTCCTCTAATTATTCTCATCCTGGGATACTTGGCTCATCTACTCCTCATTTTGTGCTAAATATTTCTTACAAAGTCTTTATAAGCTTTCTTGCCTTCTTGTATGACTGGTATTTTCACTATGAAATAAAGTCTTTGATTATTCTAAGCCTGACAGTCAAAACCTTTCCAAGTTTTAAAAGCCCATGCTATCTCATTTTCCTTCCTTTTAGCCAATAGGCATTTTCAGTGGCTCCTCGGCATTTGAAACCTGCAGTCGTCTCTCATCTCACAAGTTACCAGGACATTTTGCAGTATGTTTACAGCGAATCTGGAGAGCCTTGGTTTTTCCTGCAATATCTCTTGTCCACTTTGATGCTGCATTCTAGAAAATGAAGACATCTTCCTGGCACTGAGATTATAAATTGTCTTTCCATAAGCACTGGTTTGCCTCTACCTTTCAAATCCGGTCGGGTAAAGCCATTTTCTTTCTATTCCTTACTTTATATGTGCAAAGCTCCATAAATAGAAAGGTCAGGGGACAATGGGCATTTACTGTTCACACACCTCACTATTAAAGGAACTATATGCAATTTGCCTCTAATTTGCAGTCTTGTCTTTTAGGGGTGGGAACATCTTTTGTTCTGTGTCTGTGTTGCAATTAGTATAATAGCCCTCCTGATTTCCAGGCTGGGTCCCTAGGAGCTAACGTACAATGAACATATACTATTATTAAGCCTGTGAAAAGGATCAAGCTTTTTTTAAAATGCTATTCATCTCCTGGCTTGTTGCACCAGTTTGGCAACGCGGTCACCCTGTCCACGGCACAAACAACACAACAGACATCCCAAGAGGTCAATTACAGACAGAGCTATGGCCAGACACCAGTGTTTTTGAGGGAATCAAAACTACCTGGTATTCTAACTTATGAGATAACTTTTCTTCTTGATGACAACCACAACCAGTACTTTATGCACTTTGAAACAGAAAAACCCTGTATACAAATTTTAAACAATCTCTCTGGCTTCCAGAGTAAGCACCTGTCTGCTAAAGACATTAACAGTTTTTATTCATCTTTTAAACCCAAACTATTTATTAATTTATGTATTAATTTATTCTAAAAATAACTCCTTATTATGCTTCATGCATAATAAGGGAGAGTCTGTCTCAAAAAGGTTACAATTTAATGAGTACATTTTTAAAAAACATGGGAGGGAATCGAAACAATTATTCTGTCCTGGAATATGGAGAAACTGAGACACAGACGCTCAGATTCTGCCTAATTAGCAATCCTGCAGCTTTAGGCTCACTCTATCATCCATGGAGAAATTGGCATTTCTTCCACTGCTTCATTTCAGAACCAAAGTGAAATCGGAGTTTTGGAACTTCTACTGACTGAGATTATTGCTGAAACAGAGAAAATGAGGCAGGAAGAGGCAAAAAACTTTCCAAGGTCAAAGATGGTCACAGGAAGACCTGAGGCTTGGCCTCACGTCTGGTAAGATCCAGGGCAGCTTTTAATCCCATTTACATCTTGATTCAAAGCCGACTGAATTCAGTGGTCAGACTCTTGTGAGCAACAAAGACGAAAACTTCTATTAAAATACCAAAACCATGCAGCTCCTCATTTCATATGATGAATCCAACTATAATAAAGAGTGACTTTAAATATCTTAAGTTTTAATGATAGTACGGTAGCAATTAATCACAAGCCTTCAGAATTATCATTCTAGGACTATGGTTACTTTTTGAAACATTTCTGCAAAGTGAAAAATTCTTAATTGAGGAAGGAAAACCCACGTACGTATTCCCAGCTCTGAAAATTATTCTTTGTTCTAAATACTCCCTTCTTTTTTTCAAACTAAGCAAACAAGAGCGCAGCATGGACAATAAAAGCCACATTAGACTTGTACAGACCTAGATAAAGAGTCAAATACCACTTCCTACACTGTATTTCAAAGTAAAAACTCACAGCAACAAATAAAATTTCTGCAGAATGATTATGAACTAGAACAGTGAAAGTACATACTTGTCTGAAAAATGAAGTAACTTCACCCCATATTTAGGCTCCTAAAAGTACTGAGAACATCTAAAAGTACCAGGTTATTATGCATGTTTGTTAGAATCAAAGAGAGATCAGAAGGTATGGCAAAGTAATGATTGCATTGTCAAACCGATTTAGAGAAGTAGGGGTAACTTCCACAGTGCACACAGACTTCAAGGGGTGTTGTAAGTTTTGTAATTGGGAAATAAACTCAAAGCAATTCCTCTAGGAAATGGTAAAACGGAATTAAACATCATTACAGAGATTTTGACACTTTGCCCTCCAATGATCCAAATTACAGAAACAGGACTATGTACATAACGATGTGATTACATGCAGTCATGAACAGTTTAATTACTGTATGCTCGAGTGAGCTTTTTTTAAAAAAAAATTTGAGGGCACTGTTGGAATTTTCTTACTTCTACACCTGACTGATCCTAAGTGTATCAATACTGCAGTTCTAGATCACGATGTCAGCTTATAGAAATGAATTCCCTTCTGAAGCAGCACCACACAAACACGAAACAAGTACACATTAATTGATATTTAGCACTTCTTGTTCTTCTTAGAAAATCTTGCCTGTGGTCAGACAGAACTGTGAAAGTCCTTCCTTAGAAATTAATACACACCAAAGTAATTTTGAAGTTGTTGTTGGACAATCGGCTGCATCTTCAGTGCCTAAACGCTTCTTAAAGCCTATCCTGAGCTCTTACATTGTTTTACAGAAGAAGAGTGGCACATCTGACGCACAACGCGCGTTCCCTCGAGGACTGCACCATTCTGCAAAGAAAGCTTCCAGGCCCCATTCTGAGGGGGATGAGCAATGCTGCTCATTGAGTAACTAAAGGGTAAAATCATTCACATTAAAGAAAAGCGTGCACGATTCAGCAGAGGGCTCCACACAGCCCGGTGCGGGGGTTCTCCTGCAAGCCAGGGCTGGTTTCAAGGGCTCGTTTGTAAAAGACTATCAGGAGGATCACACTGCTAGAGGCAGGCAGTAACAGTTTTCCCTAGAATTTTCCTGCATTTCAGAAGTCACATTAGATCTATAAATGAGCTTGACAATTTGTACATTTTTTTAAACCTTCTCATTAGTGCTTCCACTGGATTAGCCAAGCCCAGTGAGAAATACACTTCATAAAATCATCTATGGTACATGAAACAAAGGAATGAAGTGTACAACAATGCGGAGCTGGGAGGATGATCGTCCTTCATGAGGAGGAAAAGCCAGAGGGGTTTGTGGATGAGGAAGGGAAACAAAATACAGGTCTTCAATTTTCCACTGAAAAGACAGCAGACAGATGCATGCCTTAATACATTTGTACTCTCGCACTCTGGATTAAAACGATATCTTGTTTCTCCTAAATATTTTGCATCACTGCAAGCTACAGTTACATTAAATCTCCAGTACGCATCACTCATTAATTAATTAGAACTCACAACCATGATTCATACACTAAAAATAAATCCTTGCTCGTCCAACCACCTGAAAAATCTCACACAAACATGGTAAGAATCTACAACTGCACTGGAAATCCCACATTTCCACCTACAAATGATTTTAAAATCTACTCCTTCTGGTGGCGAGCTGTCCCACCACACAGATGAACATTTACATCCACACACAATCCTCCTCGATCACATCAGCTCTACAGGCTTGACAGCCAGCGGCTGCCCCAAGTCCTACCCCTGCCGGCAGGGAGACAACAAAAAAGGAGCCACGTTAGAGCAGAGATGGCGAGCAGGTAGAGGGCAATTTAAACTCTAACCCAATAAGAACTTTTTTGTTGTTTTATTCTAAGCTTGGCTTCGCCTCAAGCCAATTCTCATTATTAAATTAAATCGATTCATCATTCCATAAGTGGGAATGTTCATTGCCAAAAGGGAAAGCACCCAACTTTGCTGACCAGAAAATTGCTCACTAACTTTTACAGAGGAACAATATTTCTTGAAAACAACATTAATTTTCTGTTCTTGATTAAAACAAAAAGACACCTTTTACAACCATTTTTAAAGCCATGCTTCTATTAATATTAATACCAAAACGAAAATATCATTGAGACTGAGAAGAAGGCAACTCTGATTGCTTTGAGAAGCACGACAAAAGATTAATATTCAGAAACATCCCTCAAGCTGGAATCACTTCAGAATGCACAGTTGAGCACTCTCAGTTCAACAAGAAGTCTTTTCTCCTCCGTATCATCAGCTCTTTACATTCCACCAATAATTTAAGCACTGCCCTGTTTAGTAATTACCTGTAAATGAAATTAAAATGGCAGCAGCACCTTGAAAATACATCTTTGGGGGTAAAATAATCTCAAAATGCAAACTATAATGTTCAGAGGAGGCGGATGGCAGCAGCAAGGCAGATGATGGAGTGAGCATTACCACCCCCACGTGCACGAGCGGCACAAGTCATGTTTCAGCGTTCCACTTGGCAGTTTCAGCCCATTCACTGGAGTTACTGCAGGCCATGTTGGAATAACTTGTGGTACATCACATGGAAATGCAATGATAACTCATGTCAGCTCCGCCGAGGCCTGCTTTAAAAACATACTTTAAGACAACACTAATTGCAGAGAAAACCCTATTTGCTTTAGATTTTTTTTTCCAAGGGTTCAGCTGTTTATCTCCCTGCAGATCCAAACATTTACTGTACTCTGAGAGTTCACTGTACTCCAGCAATTAAATTAATGGCTGCAGCAACAGCAAGAAATCCTTTAAACCCCTGTGGGCTTGTTCCTTTGATTAGACTAGATCAGTGAAGCTACAGCTATTTGCAGGCAGATTAGATAGGCTAGGTTTTTATTGCCATTTGCACTAGAGATTGAAAGGTCATGTTTGTTGACATCTTACCAAAACCCATCTGTGAAAGTTTACTTTAAAAGTTATTCTTCAGGAATATTTTTAATATTTAAAGAGTACCATATGGATGTAAGAATAAGAAATGACCTAACCGTAGCAATACAAAGCAGAGTACTTCACTTTTCCAGCGAGCAGCAGAACATATCTAACGCCTGCACAGACATTTTCTCTAAAAACAAAGTTTGAACAAATTACAAAACATAGGGCACTATTAATGTTACGCCTTGGGGATGAATCATAAGTTAGTTCACGATCTCCATCTCACTCTGATTTTGTTTTGGCTGAAAGAATGGATTCAGGGAAAGTTCATATTTCCTGTTTAACTGTGCCATGCTATTTTTCACTATCATCTTTTTTTTACAGTAATTAAGAATGCCTATGATGACAATGTCGTAGGTAGTAATGAACATCTCACAAGCATTAATGTTCCTACGCTATTTGAGGTGTCAAATTCTGATATCAGAAAATAACTGCAGAGCCTTGTAAGAACTGCACGGCAATTCCTGATTTCCTGAGACAAAGATGAAACCACTAAAGTTCATGGTAGAGCTGGGGAGTGAACCCAACCTTCTGAAGCCCTTGTCATCTGCCTTAACGATGCGACCATCGCTTTCTCAGATTATTTGCTGCTCTGCAGTAATACAACAGTTGTGCTTTGAATGGCAATAACATTTGAAGAACTTGCCCAACAAACAGCAAGATGACCCCAGAAGCTAAACAGAAAAAGTGAACTCCTCATATTTGTACTGCAGGGAAGCAGCAGTGAACTAATTGAGTTTTGACGAATATGTGTTACAATCCATATAATCAACCACACCACCACCTTTCCCCACGCCAATTCACTCCATACACAGCATAATTCGCAGGCCCACTGAGCATTAAATGCTCAAACTACTGAACTGTTTGCTTTAATTTCAACACTAAGTCAATAATACTTATCCAGAAAGACATGGGCTAAAAAGAAAGTGCTATGTATTTCAAGAACACATTGTTTATATCACCAAAATATTTTATTTTTCTTCTTCCAGCTTTAAATCCATATACAAAACAATTAATCAAGTACGTATTGTAAAATATGAGATTTCCATTCAGAAAATGAGATACTCATAACCTGGTTTCAGGAAACGTGGTACATGTTGAGATCTTTCAAGTTCTCAATACTTGCTCATTATTAAAGTCCAATATGTTTAAACAACTAAAGAGAAAAACAATTAAAATTATACTTATCTTGCATGCAAAATGTTTTGCACCTCGTAACATGCAAGTTTCACACCAACTTATTCTGCTCCTGCTTTACTGCCAGTACACTGTCTCAAGAAAACAAAACCTTTAATTAAACTCTTATGAGAGGATTAAAAGAAATTACAATTTACTTTTTTCTTAGTGACATTAAAATAGGTCTCTTAGGCCATTGTATTATAACCCTGTAATCCCTCTCACTGCTTGTGCTGCTGAGATCTTCAACTCTGCTTAAAAAAGCTTTGCTCCCTGTCTGGAATTATGTCTCCTAAGGAGATGAAAGGTTTCTACATTTAATTTTGAAGCACATGAATTCACCTGAAATTTTGAGATTTAAGACTACTTGCAAACAGTAGAAGTCCACATGCCTCCATCCCAGTTGCAGCCCTCCAAATTCTAGTAATTTTCCCCTTTTTTAATTGATAGCACATGGAATTATGCTAGAACCATAGGTTTTTTTAAAAAAAATTAAAATCCAACCTCAAAAAATATGTATGTGGCCATTTTCAGTACTTTGAAAATTATTTTCCTTAGGAAATATACTATTTTATTAAAAAACCAAACCAAACAAAACCCACATATAAAAATGTATCCAGAAACAACATCTCTTCCTTGGACAGTCTATTCTCCGAAAAGTCCATTTTTGCTGACACAAATGTATTCTATTGTTTAAAAAGTTAGGGGACGTGAGGGTGTGGAGGGTTACAGAGCTCCATTAAGACTGGAAGCCAACATCACACATCTTCCTAACAGTCACACAGATCAAAACACTCTTGAAATATCTTTCAAAACCTTCGAAGTCAAGATTTCCAGGCTGTTCCTTACATATACCATGACAGTCTGTTTTGGGAATGTGTGTGACAAGTGTAATCCGTGAAAGTTATGGGAAAGACTACGGGAAATTAAAATGAGACTATATTGATGGCTAATAATAATAATAGTAACAATAATAATAATTATTTCTTCTTTGTATGTTTCATTTTAAAGAAAACAAAGTTGAGTGCTTGAGGAAATGCCCTGGAAAGCAGCTGTGACCAGGAATCAATCTGAGCCCACAAAATGTTTCTTATTATCTGGGCTCCCCAAATGAACGCTGTGAATGGCCAGTGCCGAGCTCCAGGCCGTAACTCTCAGACTGAGTCACAGTCACAACCCACATTTCCTCACTTTCACATGGATAGCAGGGAACATAGGATTTTGGGGGAATATACTTCAGTTCATCATACAGATCAGCTGGTTTTGACTTTGAACTTTTGACTTTGAACCAAGTGCCAGCAGTTCCTCATTCCTACTTGATATTTCTCAAATATTTATATGGCACTCCAGAAAGTAAAAAGCAGAACATAATAAAACTGATATTAAATGTTCCAATTTTAAAAACCACACAAAGTATTTTACGGTTTATATACCTGCAGTTTTTCAGTTCAATTTCTGTGCAGGAACCCATTAAGAACGAGCATGTAAGAAAACCACAAGGCAGCAAGAAATCTGGGTTGTGACTTACCTCCTGATACCATCACTCCTTCATTTCTTCACACCCTGTAGCACGGCTTCTACTTGATCACACATTTGTTAAAGAGTCTTAGGAAAGGTGTTATTATTTCATATATAAGGTAGTAGCAACAAAAATATCTCCTAGACTTAATGTTTTTACCTCTCTGTATTCCAATGGGGGAGAGAAAGCAAGAAACCTACTGAGTTGGTTTACTAAAGAGCAGCTGCCTTCCACCAGAGAAGAAAAAACTTTGCATTCAAGTGGAATTCTGATTCTTCCTGCAAATCTTCACTACAGCTGCAAAGGAAAAATTACTTGATTTTCTAAATAAATAATACAGTTCACAAAAGAGAAATGAGGTCATACATCAGCTCTTTGGCATCTGTGTTTTTTTCATTTTTATACTATCTTCATGCCATGCACTGGTAATAAAACAGAGAAGTTAATCATTCAGTGAACTGATATAATTCAATAAACCACTGAACTTGAATACTCATCTTGGGTAATAGCAGTTTACTAGTTGCATGATCCGCGTAGTTCATTGAGGATAATTCAATTATCCAAATCAGATTTTCTCTGCCTTGCTTCTAGGCTCTATTCTCTCTCATTGTTGATTTTATAGTAAAAATCACCACCAACTACAGAACAACACGTTGATTCACTTTTTCTCATGCTTTACTGTCTCTAAAAGTCAGCCATATGTAACCTCTTAACTCAGAGTGACTAAGGAAACATGGACCAATAACTTCAGTTTATAAAACATAAATACGATAGATGCATGAAATAAATATGACATACAGAAGAGGGACAGAAATATGTTCTTTAAATCACTGCATGTGCTCCAGAAAAATGGTGTTACATAGGAGCCAGAACTACTGGGTGCATTCTGTAGGAAGTTAACCCATTCCTTCCTCTGAGTTCCTATGTTAAGCAAGATTTAAACCTCGCCAGCTGTTTTCTTTCCTCAGTTTGGAGTGTAAGGCTTTATCTGAAGCTGGAAAGAAAGTTATTAGACCTGGGAAGGCCCATTTGCCATTGCTTTGCAGTGACACAGCTTCCAAGGAAATTTATCAAAAGTATGACACCTACCAGATGTTGCTTCTCAGTAGGAAGCCCTTCCAATTGCCTAACAGACAGATCTCCCTTCCTCCTCAGGCCTTTTTCCTAGGATTTTCCCCCCTAGTGTTATGGCATAACAGATGCCTCAGCTATCCACAAAAAGTAAAGCCACGCGTATTAAAATATTTTGGTACCCAGTTCATAAAACTATTGGAAACCTATGGTATCATTAGACTGGGAAGCTAATTTTTGGGATGTTTTATGTCCCAGATTAGCCCTGGTTACTTTTTCTAATGCTTTTCAGCCTAGAAGACCTTTTCAGGTTTTATTATCACCAAGTAAGAGCTTTCCTTTCAGAAAAAAAAAAATGAATGGCATTTGAGTTCTGTAGTTTTCCTGCTTAAGGACACCAAAAAATTATTTGATATTTTAATATACTGGCAAATAGGCAGATGGGAATGAGGTAATACTCTGGAAAATTCATGGTTAACTGCAATTAACAAATGGGTTATAAATTTAGGTTGCTAATTTGTCATGTTTGAACTTACTCAATTTGTGAACTACTGCAGTAGCATCTAGAGAAACATCCCTGTCCAAGGACTCGGATGCACGTGCCTTCACTCCTGTCTGATTATGGCTCATTGTTTTAATGCATGATCTGGCTGTGCTGAGTGGGGCTCATTTTCTAGTTATTTAAGCAGAATCAAACATTAACTGACATAGGATCTAGGATAAGGTCTATAGACCTAATCCACAGTGAAAGCACTTCCTAGGGGAAATATTACCAACTATATTAAATATTTCATTACTTAACCTCAGTGATTTTTGTTAGATAGTAGAAAAGACTGTATAAAAATAGATACATAAAACTGATCATATTAAAACGTTATCATGCGACTATGTTGATGAGAATGTACAGTATATATGGTTCACAACAGCCTGGAGCATGGACTCCAGTCCTGACCACAACACCTTGGCAAGTCCGTCACTGGCCATACCGCATGAATTTCCATGTCACCATTTACAAATCCTTTGGAAGGTGCCAGAAAGTCACACAGTATAGACCGAGGTGTGCACCCTAAAGAGTCTGTTTGCCTTGTGCTGACAGCAAGACCGAGGAGTGGGCAGCAGATCTCACGGCAAAACACTACTCAAGAGAAGAGTGGATCAATCACAGCACAAACACAGTTTTTCGGGAAGGATGTGAAGCAGGATGCACCGAGCAGCTAGCAATAAGTAAGCTGTCCTGAACACAGCTTGATAAAACTTCAGAAGGAACAAGAGGAGAACGCATTTTTCACAGCCAAAGCCATCAAAGCAGACAGTGTGAGTGTGACCTGCATGTCCTCATCGTGGCCCACAACGGGGCCTCACGAGGTCCAGCAGCGTCCCCAGGAAAAGGCTGCAGACACCTCCCAGTGCTGCGAGGAAACTGCCAGGCATTCCCTGCTTTACAGGACACAGCAACGGGGTGTCTGCATGACACCCACAACAAAGAGACATTTTAAAAAGCAGATTCTTGAAAATACAGAGATTAAAGTACACCGCTACTGCTGACTGCATTACTTTCTAGTCCACAGATATCACTTCGGGAATATTCTTTTCATATCTTCTTTTATTTTCAACTTTGATGAGGCAGCATTACCAGCATGTTAAAGAGTTCATTCATTAGAACTAGAAACTTCCTTATGATAGTATAGATTTTTCTTGATAACAGGATTTTTAATCTCAAACTGCAATTTGTATACATGTACATACATACTCTCCATTTCAGATGCATAGATCAGCTCATAGATATTTTTATGCCAGTATTGGCAATTTATGGATTTCCAGTGTGCTTAATCCTCCCCAACTGACAAAACTCTCCACGACACTCATTTCACTCAGACAACCATCGTATTTCATGCACTCCTTCAAACACACTACAAAAATTTGGAATTTTTTAAATACTTTGTATATTTTGGATTAATAGAAAGTCCCAAAACGCCAGAAGACATTAGTGTTCAAATGAATAGGAATGGCTTTTTGATCTTAAAATTGCAGCAATTATCATATCCTATAAATTGCAAGAAAATCAAGTGGCTTGAATAAACATTACTTGCTTTCCCCCCAAAAAGGGGCATCTAGCATCTGTCTCATTGAATGCTAAAATATAAAGAAGAAAATGCTGCGTTCTCTTTTTCTTAATGCTATTTTATGTAGATCAAGTGTCGCTAATAATATGTGCATAGTATTAAAAAAAAAACAGTAAAGCCTCGCTTTTTCAAGAAAAGTAGATAAACCAGGATTATTAAGTCTAATTTGTTATCATCAATAAGCCAAGTTAAAAATGCTGTGTAAAAGCAGAACACTTTTTTGAACTGAAGAGCTCAGGGATGAGGTCCCTCAGGCCTTAATTTCCCAGACGTCAAAGACTCTCAGGAATTTTAAAAATGCTTATTAAATCATCTAATACAACTTCTCCACAAGCGCAGCACTCTTCTATTATTTCGCAGTGGTATCTTTAACCCTTAAATTTTAAACATACGAAGCATAGCAGAGTATAAAAACACTGATAGTAAACCTCACTGTCAGAAACTTTTCTGATAGTCAAGACTTCTGCTGACTCTTTTACGCCCTCTCCATTGTGTCTCATTATTAACCTTCACATTGCTTTTTATGACTGGATAAAACTTTCTTTTGTATTTGAACATTTCATAGCAATCCGTGGTTGTTTAGAGCAGGATGGTTGTAAGGGATACCTCTCCTCAAAGGACAACCTCATTGCCCTCTTTGATAGCCACATTCCCTTTGACATCGTCATGGCAGCATTTATGACACCAAAATGTCAAACAGAAGAGCATTCTCCTCCATCCTGACTGCTGAGGAGGAAGAATTTACACAAGTTGAGTCAATATGCCAGGTATTCTCAAATCAGTACCAAATATAGTTTTTATTTGGCTTGGTACCACTGCACTGTGCAGTCCAAAACCATAATTAGTTGATCAAATCACATGAAAAGTTTGCTTATTCACCATCTGCCATTACCTCTAGGTGGTCACCTTCTTCAGGAAGAATATCTATGCCTATATTCTTACTTTCCCAGATGTTACGGTGATTTTTCCTACCTGTATCCTATCCATCAAAGCCATGTAACAACCTGCTGGAAGCACAGACAGCAATGTTGGACAAATTTACCGCAAAGCCTTTTGCTATCTGTCGGGAGGCAACAACAGATTTAGCACCATTCAGCTTAATGATTCTCAACCATGCTCCTCCAGCTGGAATGCTCAAAGACACTCTGAGCATTATGAATTGTTTGGGAAGGTTGAAAACAACTTGGAGACTCTCATTGCTGGGATTCTGCTGTTCTGGAGACACACTGCCCTTCCAACGTCTAGAAAATGCATCTCTCTCCCGCTGATGGTCCTGGAGAAAAATAAGGGAAAATATGTGTACTGTGTGGGAAGACTTAACTCTTATTTTCCTTATTTTCCATTTTTCTCTCCCCTCCTGCCCCAGTATTTATGGGAGTACATGGGGCAATGTCCCTACAGCCCCTCCAGAACAGATGCAACAGCAGGAAGACAGCTGGTTAGAGACATGAATGCTAAAAAGGAAGAGCACAAGGATATGGGAATAGAAATTCAATGCATGTGAGTAGCTTGAGAAGTCTGTCAGCATAGGACGGAGGTGAACACTTTCCCTTGAAAGGGAAAAGTTGACTGAAAATTGGTTTGAAGCATTCCTTAAAAAGAAATGCTAAAATAGTGTTTATTAACAAAATATTTCTGATTTTTCAGAAATAAATGTTTTAATAACTGTTTTTTTAAATTTGAAATTATATCTGTGCTAATACTGTAAATATTATTTTATGTTCAAGAAGAGAACAAGCCTTTTTGATGGAAATGAAACAAAAATATGTGGAAAATTTTCACTGTAGTCTCAGTGAGGAAAAACCTAAGGAGGAAGATGTTGTTTCTAGTCAACTGTATGGTTACTGTTGTTAAGACCACCAGGCAATAGTGCTTCCTAAGGTCTGACCAGGATTTTTGCTGGTATTGTCTTAGTTCCTGAATTTTTCAGTCTGTCCAGGTATTTTCCTGGGTCTCTTTTCATGTCCAACACCTCCTGGTTTTTTAGTCTTAGCTGTGCAAGCAGCTGTACAGAGCATCGAAGGGCTTGGTGCATCAGCAAATGTAAGCAAGAGAAGACACCACCCTAGGTTACAGACTCCCAAACATTTTTATGCTTATGCTTCCATAATTGCAATGTAGCATATGGAAGAAAAAAGGTCATCAAACAACTGCATATTTTCTCTTTCTGACACCAATATGGTTTGTTGATGAGAAAGAATTTTCTGAAGGCAAGCATTAATTTGATTGGCAAAAATGTGATTTCTGTTCAGTTAGCTGTGGTTTTTTTTTCTTTAAGAGGGTATAAAGAGCTAATCTAAATTAAAATTTAGTGTTTCTACTTGCAAAGTTCAACATAAATGAAAGGATTAAACATAAGACTTTCTAATATCAGTTCAACATATCAAAGACAACTCGTATGGCAGGAAGCATTCTGGCACATCAAAGAGGAATGAAAAGTTACAGTCTCCTTCTGTAATATTTAACAGCCTCTCAATCTAATACACTTGATACACGTGTATCTCTTGCACTATTTGGAAACTTTCATAATCCATCTATTCCTTGATTAATATACAGCAATGCAAAAATGAGAGTACATGGGATTCAGCACCCCAGTCACACCAGCTCTAGATAATTTACCCCGCACCATTCATGCACTACTCCAAAGACACACACCTCAACGTCACTGCACTTAGTCCACATAGCACTAAAAGAAACAAAGAGAGCAAACCAAAACAGCTCTGAAAGCTGCATTTTTGACCAATTATAAAATAGCATAATCTAAACCTTTTTTACTGGAGCTGCTACACAACAGACATCCACTTCTACCCTAGGAAAAATATAAATATTGCACACAGTGCTATTCTCAACCCTGCCTAACCTTGTTGGGTTCAGTGGGACTTGTTTGTGTGCTGTTTGTCAAGTGTGTGAATGTTCCTTTGCAGGAGAGAGAAGCAAGAGGAAAAGCATGAAAGAAAGAATACAGCTGAGGAAAAAACACCAAACCAAGGCTTATTAGGCCAAGGCAGCTTTTTCTACATTCAGATATATCTAGAATTTTGTGATGAGTTCCTTACATTTCCCTTTTTTTATTTGTATCACTGGCTACGGTAGATTTCCTAGATGTTTTAGTTTGATATAAACTACTAACTCACAATTCTTGGTTGCTTGGCTCACTTTTTTAAAGTTATTTTAATTTTTTAAATTTTAGAACATGACAGTAGCAAGCCTTCATCAAAAAGCAAAATATTCCTAGGACTATTTTTTGAAGTCCCTGCCTGTTGTAGAACCCTATGTCCAAGTCCCCCATGCCCACACGCAAATCTGACAATACCACAAACGTTCCAACACCTGCATTTTCAAAGTTCATTCACTCACTTTCATACCTTTGCTATGGGAGCAACACAACCCAGACCCTCTGGAAAACCCAGAATTCTTGTATGCTACTCAGATTAGAGTATGAAACGGCTCCAACCTCCTGCTTTTCCCATCAACACCCAATAAACACATGTTTTATTAATGCACTTTAGCCTTAGCAAGGTGAGGCAGTGTCTCTCAGAGAGATGAAAAAGGTATGGAAGCATGTGTAGGGTGGTGCAGGTTGCCAATCATTTGTGCTTTACTTTCATGAATTAAAATGAGTGTTTGGAGTTTCTGTTTTCATGTTTAACTTTGAGCACTCTTGACTTCCAACCAAATGTGAATTCAAACTTGTTAGTTTCTCATTAGTTTCTCTTAGTGTAGTCTCACTGAACAGTTGCAGTTTAATGTCTTTATAATTAAAAATCAGAAGTTAGAGAAGCAATTCGGAGTCCAGAACATCTTCATAGAGTCACTGTGTGACACCAAATTATCTGTGAAACATAAGCTTTAAGAGAAACTGTCTTTTAACTCTCTATTTATTTATTAGTGATACTACCATGAAAGAGCTGGACAGAAAAGCAGCATAAAGTCAGCCGAGAGGTGACTTCAGGGTTGCCATGGCAATTTGTCTGTGAGCGCTCTCCTGTGTGTATTTGGGTGTCAGGAAATTCTGCGCTGAGCAAAGTGAGCAGATAAGAAGGTTTAGTCTATTTTAGGCTAAAGAAGCTTGGAGGAAAAGCCTGCATCCCACAGCCAAATTATGCGAGGAAGTTGGCACTAATAATGTTTTTTAATTTCTGTAAGCATCTTACAACTATGAATAATTGATGTCCAAAACCAAAAGCACCACATCACCCTCACTCAACCAGAGCACCCAGTGATGACTTCAGCCTCTAGCTGGGTTGTGCATGCTAAGTACCCACCGAGGTGTTCAACGCGATGTTACACAGCCATCAGACCAGTGATCAGTAACACAGCAATCACTCTCTAGTGCTGATGTGAGTCTAAAATGGAAAAAATAATGAAAAATGACTACTTTTCAAAGAGCTTACAGGTAGAAAGTTTCTTACTGCAGTGCTATTTTACCATAGTTCTTGTTTCTGCCCTGTTCTGTGTCACAGTTCTGATTAGAAATACGCATTTAACAATTTCCTATGAGTATAGGTAAGAAAGCACTGCCTTGCACCTTACAAGTTGTTCCCATGACAAGTCTCTGCTTCTAAATAGCTCCGAATATTCCTTTTAGAAGAACAAGTAGAAAATTCACACACTGAAAGAATGATCTCTTGGCAAGGACTGGAGCTTTCTCACCACCTTTCTGACAATCTGCTATTTCTGAGCAAACCTGAACAATTCTGGTTTTTGACAAAGATGTCTTCATTTGAAAAAGGAGTTATATTAACCATTTCGCAAGAAGAGGTTGCTTTGAATAACATTTCCTACAGGTGGAACATTCAAATGAATTCTTATCTTACAGTAGGCTTTAAATATTTCCATTTTATCCTTATGGTTCATTTTATTTTAGCCCTTCTAAAAACAAAACCATATTTCAGTTGAGTAACACTCGTACTTTGTATGAAAGGTGAAATGCATTGGAAGGACATACTTTCATACTAGAGAAACTGTATTTTCATACCACAGAAATTATACTTTCCTGATGACCCAAATACTGGGTTTTTGTGACTCTAATTGAAATCAGCCTAAGTTTGTGTTGTGGAAATTTCAGGTTCAGACTTCTCATTCTGATTTATTTCCAACTCATTTTTTTTAAATAAAGATAACTTATTAGGATAGCATTGCTACCTCCTACCAAAATCTCTTCCTAAACTGTATTAACAGCATCCTACACTGATATTATCGTACTTTAAAGATGTACTCTTAATTTTATAACTCAGGATATTTGCTCTTAATTCATGTGTAAGCAAGAAGTCACTGAAGGCCTGACTGCTCTGGGTAGGTGTCACAGAATCGCACCAACGGCTACACGCACACAAATAGTGAACTCAAACAAGCTTTAATCTGCAACTGAAATGAAGCAGACAAAACTTCATTCACCAAAACAACACCCCACTGACATTCAACAAATACAGGTTCAATATGCTGGTTGGGAATATTACCAGACACGGCTGAGTTGAGAAGTTTTAGGCCAAACGATCCAAAACGTGCACTCACTCACTCACTCACCAAAAAAGGAGGGCTCTCAATCTCGAGAAGTTTCCTTAAGTGGCGTCCCAACTCAAGGGGAGAGTCCCCGACTGCAGACCCGCTGCTCCGAGGAGGACCGACTCCAATGAGTCCTCTGGTGGGGCCCCATTGATACCCTGGTCGAATCTGATCTGTGGTCAATACACGGTCGTGTCAGCCCCTGTTGGCTGAGGACCCCAACTTTCCCACCTTTGACCCCCACTGTGTGGACCAGACATGAGCTGTGAGGGGGGAGGCAGTCCTGGTGCCACCAGGGCCAGAAACTTTAGCACTGTCCTTGTTGGGTCTTTCTCAGGTCTTTAGTAGGGTGGGTGCATCTGCCACAGTAGGTATTACAAATTCTTTGAACATTAAAGGTGTATTCATTTGTGTGTGCGAGCACATGGATCCACATATACATTTTCTCAAATAAAGACTTGTTTGAGATATTACGCTTCCTTCTTTTTTTTTTCTTGACAACATATCTAACAATTTGGAAAAAGGGATTGAAGAAGAGGTTCAGAAATAGTTTTCAAAGAAACCCATGCCAGATTGAACATGCTGCAATCAACAGCATTACCGAAAAACCTATCTTGTGTACTACATAGCTCTGAAAATACTCAGTAAAGTCAGGGAGAACAGAAAGTGCATCAAAAATGAAATTCCTGCATGTCTGCCAGGAGGAGGCAAAACATGCAATCATGACCAGGAAATGGGTACAATTATCTTCCGTGGTTTTCTTCCGTTCGTGTAGCAAAAGTTCCAGCTCCTTTCCTGGTGCTCCTGCTTGAGATAGCATTTTAACAAACGACTTTCTGATCCCACTAAGTGGTATAACATGTCCTTTCCAGATCTACGCTTTCTGGAACATAATGCTTCCAGTCTAATTACAAAATTCATAGGAAATCCTGATACTACCTAGGGCAATAAAGTCCTGGCTAATAGGAATGGCTTCTCTATTTATTTTCAGAGAGTGAGAGTCAATAATTAAAGCCTGGAGCTTACCCACTTCTCTGAGCAGCTGTAATAACCAAAGGAAAGCTCATTTTGTTGGAAGCAGCCTGGTGAGATAGGCGTTTTAACAATAGGCAGGAAAAAAAGAAGTGGGTATGGCAGTCCTATTTTCAGCTTTTATTTCATATTTCTCTTGTGAAAAGGTCAAGCATGGGCAGCAGCATGCAACTCTTTAATGAACAAAGTCCTCAGTGTTTTCTCAGCTTTCTTTTTGCTCCAATATGTGAAACATCCTTACTTTTAACTACATCAAGCCTAAAATGTATCGAAAGCTGTGGTCCAAAAGTCTCTTTCCCAGTTTCTTCATCAAACTTACTGATCCTATCAACTCAGAACCACTGATACAAATTACATCACGCTTAAAATTTTCATAATTACTTACGCAACATCAAAGCAGCTTTGTACATATTATTAAAGAAAACCTAATTTTCACCTTCAGAATAAACACAGATAAATCACTCTGTATTGTATTACATTCAGTAGTGTACTTCTGGTTAATAATCTAAGTAATTCACTTTGAAAAACTGAAGGAGAGGTTTTCTTGTTAATGAACAGTAAATGTTTTGTAATTTTCAGTTTCTATTATATCAAAACACAAGATATCCCACCAAAAGCAAAATACATCTAATGATAACATTAGTAATAAACTGGCACAGAATACAAGTTTTCAGATGCTTTATTACCCATTCTTTGTTATGCTTCCATCTCTCAAATAAGCAGACTTCTGCAAGTAGTATGTGAATCATTAGCTTCTTGAAAATGCATTTACTTTTATCACAGAAGGAGTGAGTCACGGTCAAGTTCACAGGCCTATCTTGTAATGCAAACAATTCTACTGCAGATACGAACCAGAGAAGCGCCAGAAAGTACCTTTTTGCTGGTAAAAATCAAGCAGTTACAACTGCAGATATCCTTATCATAATTCCCTTTTAAAGGCATACTTTTAGGACAGATAAGCCTTAATTCTTCAGAAAGTAAACTTCTTGTACTCTTACTTGCAAAAGCATCATATATATTTCTATTATGTAATAGAAATATATACTTATATAATATAAATATATATTTATATAAATAACCTGAAAAGAAAGGTTTGTATGGTAATAACATTCATTTAAATAACTTTTTTAATGTAAGAAACTATCAAGTACAGACATCAGGATTAGACTCATAAATGACTCCAGTATCTAAGATGTTACGTAGATTAAAAATGAATACAGGAGATTAGAAAGCTTTTTCCTGGGAAACATACTGCGTTATGTTTAGGCTAGCAGGATTTTGAAAAGTCTAAAACCTTGCAAGTCTTTTCCAAACAAGGTGTCCACATACACCACCTAACACAATGTTAAGCAGTTCTCAAAAATAACTTGTTAGGGACCTGAAAACTGAGCTACACACAACACGTTAGTAAATACATAACTGCGTCTAAGGCTGAGGACTTGCTTTCATACTTCCATTTTCTTTGGACCAAAGATTCCTAAACTGTGGATTGCCAACTGATAAGTCTCTACCTCTTGTCCCTCAAGCTACCTTGACTTTCCAGTGTTTACTATTAGAAATCATATGATTTGGGTATTTGTCAACCGTAAGAAGCACAGAACATTTGTATAAATAAAAAGTCATGGAATCATCATTACGTTAATTTGGTTTATTTCCCTTGAATTGAAATCCCCCATGGTCAAATTACACCAGTGACAACTGGGAAGACAAGATTTCACAAGTTTTGTATCCACAGGCAAACTCCTGTAAAATAAATCCCAGTAAAATTTTACTTGTTTTCGCATGCTCTTCACTCCAAGAAACCAACTACTAAATAGTAATACACAGAAGAACGTTCTAAAATGCTAGGGGCTTACTGATAATTTTTCCTAATAAAGGGTCAAAATGGGTAATTGTTTTAATTAATATTATTGTACAGAACGGAATCCCATATTTCAGTAAGAAAAGGAAAGAGTTTTAAAGAGTGGAAGGAAGAAAGACAAACTAGCAGGTTATAAACTGTAATTGTCAGGTCTGAGTATGTTTTTATGTCCAAGTTACAAACCTTGGAAAAAAGGAGTTTGTGACACAAATGCTGTCATAACACTATGGCCATTCCAAACACAACACCATAATTATGTTTTTTGATTGCCAGCTGGTCTAAAGAATTGTCACCCAGAACAAAACTATAATTTCCAGCTAGAAACAGTCAATCAGAATTCCCGGATTACAGAAAACTCATACAAGACACCATTATCTATACAGCCACAGCCAGAAGATGTCAGGGAATCAATTCATATAACATGCCAGCTTAATAAAATCTGCATACAAAATTTATGAATACAGTAATATTCCTTTATATGGCAAGTTATTAATGGTCAATTTAATGAATATCTACAGCCGAAGTGCTTTGGTTCTGTATGATATTTTAATCATCTTTAGCCACGTATTTAAATGCATTTCATTTTATAGCCATCAGCTCCTTACAGACAAGACAGCCTTTACATTCACATGGAGACGTTTGAGGTAGCTACTAATTCTGTCTTTATGCTGTTATTGATTTCCTTAAAATTTACTACATCAGGAAGAGAACTACATGTGCTGTACTTGTACTTGCACAGTACCTGTTTTAAAGCCCAAACTAGACTAAAAAGGTGTTTATGACAAGTACTACATGCCATAACCATTCTAATATTTCTTTATGTTTACAATACATACCCCTATATTGCTGGAAATTCAACATTCCCTTAAGATGAAGACAAAGGTTTAGTTCTAATAGCAGTATCCTTAAGATGAAGCAGTGTTCTCCTTATTCCATATTTACAGCAAAACAATGGTGGTGTTAAAAGCTTATTTTTGTTTTAATGAAGGTATTATTCAAAAGTTCATTTTGCTGTCTCTGTATAAAGCCAAACAGTCATGAATATAAATAGCCTTGTAATAAGTACCTGAAAATTCTACTTGGATACATGGTAGGGCAGGAAGGCAAACTAACAAAGCAAGTCCTAGGAGACTGGAGATTTTCTTTATTATACAGGAAAACAGCATCTTTCAGATGAAAGCTAATTATCATTCAATAGAATTCACTATAAAAGGCCTGAAAATCCCTACAAGACAGCAGGAAAGTGTGAGACTTCAACATGGACATAGCAAGCCAGAATTTCACCTGCTGAAACCTAACAGCCTTAAGAACATCGGTTTTGTTCATGGTCTTTGAATATTGAACTTCAATATATCAAGACCACTATTTGGCTCTGTCACTCCTTTTTTAAACATACACTTCTGTAGTATCTTTCTGGGACAAGAGCTCTTTTGAAACAGGGTACAAATTAAAACAAAAAAATACCCATGATAAATGTTAAATGACAAATCTCACGCTAATCCAGGTGTTTTACTAACCTTAAAATGAGCATGTCATCCATAAACAGATTTTTCTGAGAAACATACATTTTAGTGGGAAATTCACATCCTGCTCATGAGCACATATAACCTTAAAAACATATTTGTTTGCATAGTTGTTACGTGCTGAACACATGACCTGACTCTAACAACATCCACAAAAATTGAGGAGATGCAATTTCCATCCTACTATTTTTTGAGGCAAGCAACTAATCATAAAATCAGGGCTGTTCTTTGTGCTTGCTATTTATTTGGCATGTATAGCCAAAGGAAAGGAACTTAAGAAACTCGGCAAAAAGAGATAAAGGACACCACGCAGGACACTTGGGCACGATTAGTCTCTTTTCAAATTAAGTCTACAGGAAATGTATTCTACTATGGAAAACCCGAGTCACTTGCACTTGAAAGGATAAAAGACTAAACCTAAATCTCATGCTTATTTTCCATATCATCATTCAGTTTCTCTTATAATTCAGTTTGAGCTAATATAAATCTTTGCACCATCACATAGATCTGCTCCTATAGCTGTAACGGCTCAAAAAGCTATTTCTACTTCAATATAAGTTATGAATACAGGTAATTATAATTCATTAA